>NC_044032.1:604973510-605273510 GCF_901765095.1 Microcaecilia unicolor
CCACTGTCAAGCATGGAGGTGGAAATGTTATGTTTTGGGGGTGTTTCTCTGCTAAGGGCACAGGACTACTTCACCGCATCAATGGGAGAATGGATGGGGCCATGTACCGTACAATTCTGAGTGACAACCTCCTTCCCTCCGCCAGGGCCTTAAAAATGGGTCGTGGCTGGGTCTTCCAGCACGACAATGACCCAAAACATACAGCCAAGGCAACAAAGGAGTGGCTCAGGAAGAAGCACATTAGGGTCATGGAGTGGCCTAGCCAGTCACCAGACCTTAATCCCATTGAAAACTTATGGAGGGAGCTGAAGCTGCGAGTTGCCAAGTGACAGCCCAGAACTCTTAATGATTTAGAGATGATCTGCAAAGAGGAGTGGACCAAAATTCCTCCTGACGTGTGCAAACCTCATCATCAACTACAGAAGACGTCTGACCGCTGTGCTTGCCAACAAGGGTTTTGCCACCAAGTATTAGGTCTTGTTTGCCAGAGGGATTAAATACTTATTTCCCTCTGCAGAATGCAAATAAATTCATATACTTTCCACAATGTGATTTTCCGGATTTAATTTGTGATGTGCTATCTCTCACTGTTACCAATAACCTACCCTTCAATTATGGGCTGCTCATGTCTTTGTCAGTGGGCAAACTTACAAAATCAGCAAGGGATCAAATACTTATTTCCCCCACTGTATGTATATATATATATATATATATATATATATATATAATATGTGGCATTATTCTGTCATATTGCCAGCAAAATCTTTGTAAGAATCCTTTGTTTTGGGACCATTTTAGGGCAAAATCATACTCCAAACAGACGAGACAAGCCGCAAACTCTAACCAGAATAATTATTAGCTTATTAGCTAATCACCTTATTAGCCCTACAATATGATGAATCAACACTTGATGGTCCTAGTTCTCAACCAGGGGGTGAGGGGGGCTATTATTATATGCATACATTCACCTAGCACTTAAAAACAGTAGACAGTAGGCACCAACATTATGCCATATTACATTTAAATGGACCTCGGTAGCGATTCTTTTCACATGAAGAACACAGTCTCATGATTCACTAAATTCATCATCTGTCCCCCCCCCTATACTTTGTTCTGTTTATATTCTGTTAAATTATAAGGGGATACGCTTTATAAATACGATCTTTCCAGGAGGATTCAATCTAGAGATTGATTGGTCCTCACTGTTGTGAAACTCCATAGCTGATTGGCTAGGGCATATCATGTGAGAGTTTTAAAAGATGGCATTGAAAGCATAGGTGGGACCAATAATGAATTTAGTGAATTATGAGGCTGTGCTCCTCTTGTTAAGAGAGTCGCTGCTGAGGTCCATTTAAATATATTACGTTCTAATATTGGTGTTAGTTGTTTTAAAGCGCTGGATGAATGTATGCATATTATAGTTAGCCTATTTCTTTGTATGTGGGTTGCTTGAGAGTTGCCTGAAACTTCAGGTTATGCAGAATTGCACAACAAAGATGATTATTTTATAGGCTTTGGTAGAAAAGGGGCATCCAGTTAAAGCCAACGTGCTGTTTAACATTTTTAGGGTCCTTTAATGATTTTGGCTCAACTTATGTGAGTAATGAGGTTGGGAAAATTCTCAGGATACTTATATGCCTTAGGTATCCCTTTGGTTAAGACCTTGCATTAGAATTTAAACATGTTTTCTGGAATGGTGCTTAAATTATAGAATGTAATACTCGTCCCACTAAGATGAGAAACTTGAACACTTGTTTTTTTTTTTAAATCTAATGATAATGTCAGAGCATTATGTAATTCTCCTGAGTTTATTAGGGAGGTCTGTATTGAGGGGATTTGGATTAGTATATTTTTTTTTATTGAAAAGGTGGGTTAAAAATGTATAAAATTAAACCGTAAAGAGTGGGCCTTTGTAACTCTGATAAGCTCACACCACCTTCCTCTGCTGTATCCAAGTACATGTAACCAGTTCCAGCTATTCTCTCTGGCAAGGATCTATGTTGAGCTTTCTTTTGGATAGAAACTTGATCTACTCTTTTTTGTTTGTGTTTTTATTTTTTTTTTTGGTGGGGGGGTGTTTTAATTTAAAAAGACTTGCATTTTATACTTACGGAAATGTGACCAAAAGCTTCTTGTTCTGGTATGGGCTGGTAGCAAAAACTAGCATAGTTCAAATTATGGTGCAGCAAGGAGTTTTAAAATATTCTTCCTTTGCCTTGAAATCATTCTCAATTTTACATGCACTGATTGTTCAGTAGCACTGTGTGCCCTAGGAATGGGGGCGTTACTGTGAATGCCAAGGCACAGATGTTGCTGGGATGTGTGAGGTACTTGTATGTTGTTCTGTTCCTGGGCACATCAGTTCTATAGACGCTGCCAGCCCCAGTCAAAACCAGGAAAGTCTGAAGAGCTACTTATAGTGCTGTTTGACCAGCTCATTAGTATGTTTATCTACTTAAAGAGGGAAAAAAGGAAGTCATAGGAGTGTGTATGCTACGTAACATACAACTTGTTTTACAAATAAAGCTTTGGAAGTATAACAGATACACTTACTGGATATATTGCTGCAATCTGTGTTCTATAAGCACGTAAAATTTTGTGAGTCTAGCTCTTGTTGTTTTCCAGTGTGAAAAATCGGGGTTTACTTTGAAATCTGCTGCCAGTCTCACAAGTTACACAGGCAGAACCTACTGGGGTTTTTATGAGTTCCTTCAAGGCTAGACCTTACTGAACTGGTAAACCTTTTAATACTTTTCTAAAAGTATTTAAAGACTGTTTACTTTACATTTGTTGTTAAAGATGAGTTGCTTCACTTTTTTTTTTTTTTTTTTTTTTGCTGAGGTTAGAGAAGACTAATGTATTTAAGGTTCCACTTTGGTGGACAGGAGACTATTCTTTGGGGCTCTTATTCTGTCCATGTGTTTAGGACTTGTCAGTCACCTGTGTTCTAGCTAAAAGTTACTCTTATCACCTTTAGTGAAAATGGAATGAGGAAGGTAGAGGTATGCCGCCGTCTCTCATGATGAGATTAATGGTTGGGTGACTAATAGTGGTGTCACAGGAAGGGGGGAATACAGGTTGAACTTTATAACTTAAATAGTTGTTATTTATAACAGGGATCGCCCACAGCTAAAGGCAGAAATCAATCAAGAGATGAAATCATTAAAATTGTTTATTGTGCTGTATAACCTACCAGTTATGTGTCAAAAAAAAAATGCGATAATATAAAATGCAACCTGTTTAAATTTGAACAAACACATCATCGAAATAATATATCAAATCACATGCTTCCAAATCTTACGCCTATGTTTACTAAGGTGCGCTATGGGCGCGTTAGCATTTTTAACATGCCTAAATGATTTATGCAGGTTGAACGCTAACGTGCCCATAGAAATGTATAGGTGTGTTAGCGTTTAACGTGCCTTAAATTTAAAGGTGCGTTGGAAACGCTTAGTAAATATACCCCTTAGTCTAGGTTAAGTTATTTGAATCTTCAACTTTTTTCTGCATATCAAATAATTAGATAGTCACATATTCTTATTGAGAAGTAACCAAGAGGGTAAAACGGAGGTTTAAATAATAAAGCAGTAATGCAAAATTCTCTCTCTTACACAGTGATTTTATTTTTCTCTGTACAGAGATGCTTGAGAGCTTTAATATGGGAATTGATATCAGATATCTACAGTCGAGTCTTTCTAGCCTATGAAATGGAAAAACTGCTCAGATGAACTGTTTGGTTTTGTTTCCACAGTTATGCATCATTGCAGATTGCGGAGAGCTGAAGGATGGTAACGAACGGGTGATGTCACCAGAGGATGGGTCTGGAGACACGCACCCAGACTTTCCTGAAGACTCTGATGTGGAACTGAATGATGTAAGTATGCAGACCTTTGTGATTGGGCAGAACACTTTTTAAACAAATAGGTATCCCAGGATTATTCCTTTTATTTGGAGCCCCAGGAAGCAACACATTATTTCATGGAAGGTCTTTTTCCACTGAACTCAGAACAGGAAAAACCCCATGGATACGGCTGGTCTGGGAACCGCATCCAAAGAGAAGCAAATTGGTTCTAGGAAAATTCATGCTTTTTGAGATTTTTAAGCCCATTTGAGCATTTGCACACACAAGGCATTTCTTTCCCTTTCTGCTTTCCTTCCTGGAGATTCTTGAGTAGGCATAGCAGGAAGTTAAAGAACAGCTGGGACTGTATCAAGCACATGTGTTCTTTCAGCACCAGAAAAGCAACAGCGGGTGAAGCTTCCCCTCTGAAATCAAAACTTTTTCATGCTAATGCTGTTGAGCTGTCACATCTGTTACTTTAAAACACAAATGCTGATGTGTCGTGCATGTGTTTTGTTTTTTTTACTTCATCAAAGTCTTATAGATGTGCTGGTTCATCATTGATGATATGTTGAAAAATCATTTTTATTAAAAGTAAGGAATAGCAGTACAGTGGTGGCATAAGAAAGCACAACTAGAATTAACAATTGCAAAAGTGCAAAACTCAGCCAGATTAAACATTTATGGGCCCTTTTACCACAGTAAAAAGGGTCTTGGCGCGTGCTTATGCATGGGTCATTAATGTGAGCTAAGACCATTTTTACTTCATGGGCAAAATGGCCACATTTCTGGTATTTCTTTTTTCTATTAATTGCCACGTACTTCCATTAGCACGTGAGACCCTACCACAACTTGATTTTGTAGGCTGTAAGGGCTCATGTGCTGATCAGTTAGCGCTCAGCAATGTAGTTGAGCTGATCAGCACAGAACACGCCTACTCTCCGCCTCAGTGCAAAACAAAATCTATTTTTTAGCTTGTGGCTAGTGTGTGCCGATGCCAAAATAACTGCGGGATACCTGCGTGCACCCCACAGTAGGGCATTTTAAGCTGCGGTAAGCATGCAGTGGTTAGCGTAGCTTAGTAAAAGGTCCCCATAATCAAGTCTTTGCTATAGTTAAATACATGATTGCATGAATTTGTCTTAACCTTGTACATAGTAATTACAAACAAAACCCCAACAGTCTCAATCTCCCTCCCTCCCATCCCACCTATCTACCCATCCCAGGGGCATGAAGCTTCCACAGACCCACATATTGTACCTAGGGCATCATGTTTAGTATTCAACTGCGAGCAGCTGGAGCAAGTGTGTTCCAAAAGGGCTGCAACATTCTTTGTAAAGAGATGTCTTTGACTGAAGACATGTCCTGGATCTCCAAGTGCTCCATCCGATATAATAATTTACACCTCCAACGTTCTACGTCTGGATGCCTGGGTTTGTAACATCCATAAGCAATCATTGCCCCGCCCTCGTGTCAAAACGTAATGCCGTAAGAGGGCAGAACAGTGAGAGGGAAGGGAAGCCAGCGCCAGCCAACCAGAGAATGTTCGGGTACAAATTGAGGGGAGGAGAGAATCGTGAGGGGAGGGAGGAAGGGGAGGGCAGAGGAGAATGGATGGGATGGGGAGGACAGTGGTGGAGAGAATCGCGGGACATGGATGGCAGGGCAGGGAAGAGGAGAATCACTGGACATGGAGGGGAGGGAAGAATTGCTGGACATGGAGGCATAGGCGCCGACTCCGTGGGTGCTGTGGATGCTCCAGCACCCCCAACATTTGACCCGCCCAAAGTCCCAGAACGGAAGTTCCCAGCCAGCCCGACCTGCGCTGCCCGCCCTCTTCTCCCAGTCCTTTGCCTGCTCCTCTCCTTCCTGCGTGCCGCCCAGAATTGAAAAGTTCTTATCTCGGGGTCCAGCAGCAGCAGTGAAAGGTGAGCAGGCTCGGTGCTTCAGCTACCTTCTCTTCTCTCTCAGCTCTGCCTCTGGTCCCGCCCTTATTTCCTGTTTCTGCAAGGGTGGGACCAGAGGCAGAGCTGAGAGAGAAGGGAAGGCAGGGTGAAGCACTGAGCCTGCTTGCCCCTTTCCTGCTGCCGTCGGACACCGAGGTAAGAACTTTTAAATTCTGGATGGCACAAAGGAAGGCGAGGGGCAGGCGGAGGACTGGGAGAAGAGGGCGGACAGCGCAGGTTGGGCTGGCACTCGGAGGAGAGAGAGGGAGGGAGGCAGGGGGCCTGGAACTTGGAGGGGACGAGAGGGAGGGAGGGGGGCATGGAACTTGGAGGAGATGGGGGCCTGGAACTCGGAGGGAAGGAGAGGGGGGCCTGGAACTTGGAAGGGAGGAGAGGGAGGCCTGGAACTGGGAGGGGAGGAAAAGGAGGGGGGGGGGCATGGAACTCGGAGCCCGTATGCCATACGTGTTAATGAGCGCCGGGTCAAACTCAGAATGGCCGCAAGGCAGGAACTTGCGCCACAACTGGCCATTGACGTCCAGACTCCTGCGCCACTCAAACTCCATCATAACCAGCAGGGAAGCGGGCAAGCGCGGAACTCTCACCACAACTCGCCTTCTAACGGTTCCCTTAAAAACATAATGACCATTACATGATAACCTTGCTAGCACCCGTTTCATTTGTGTGAGAAATGGGCCTTTTTTTTTACTAGTAATTAATAAATTTATCAAATGGACACTTCCAACAACAATGTAGTATATTGAATTGATATAAAATGTAAGCCACATTGAACTGACAATTTTGGTTGGAAAATGTGGGGTACAAGTGGAGGAGTGGCCTAGTGGTTAGGGTGGTGGACTTTGGTCCTGGGGAACTGAGGAACTGAGTTCGATTCCCACTTCAGGCACAGGCAGCTCCTTGTGACTCTGGGCAAGTCACTTAACCCTCCATTGCCCCAAGTACAAATAAGTATCTGTATATAATATGTAAGCCACATTGAGCCTGCCATGAGTGGGAAAGCGCGGGGTACAAATGTAACAAAAATAAATAAAATAAAATGCAGCAAATAAATAAATACATTAAATAAATAAATGAGAACACCATTGCGAATGCAGAGCATCTTGGAGAAGCCAGTTAATTAAGATAGACTTTTTGGACGTTAACACAGATCTTTTCAGAAAACCCTTTGCTCCTAATGGTACAGGAAAGGAGATTATTAAAGTTATTAAATAATATACAAGGTTCTGATAGTACAAGACACATACTGGCCACTGTAGTAATGATTTGCAATATTGGTAAAACCAAAACATGTGAGCCAGGATGGCCTCACTCTGGTGACATTTAGAACAAAGATCAGTCTGCATTACAAATTTATACTGCATTTCCCAGGGTGTCATGTTTAACAGTACATGACTTGATCTGTTAAGCATGATTTCAGCTGTCCTCGGGGTTTTATTAGATTGAATAGGTAGGGGAGGTTTGTACTGGGATGGGGGGGAAGGGTGGGAAACTTGGGGCATGAAACTGGATTTCTGTTTTTGGGACACTACATTAAGTTATTGCAAGCTGGACACACTATTGGTTTCTTGTTCCCTGTTTAGGCTGTATTTATTTCCATGGCTCTGAGTGAGCTGCCTCCCTATTCTGACTCAGGTGTAGGTTACAAACATGGGGGCCTTTTATTATCCATCACTGTTGTCTACCCTGCAGGAAAAGATTCAATTGGAAAAGAAAGATAAATTTGCTTATATTCAGCTACAACATAACATATCTAGTTTGGAGCCCACGAACTTGCTTACAGATATCCAAAATATTCTCACCACGGTCTTTACCTTTGATTCCCAACTTAAAGTCCCCCTCTCTTACCACCACAAATATCTACAAAGTCTGTCAGTACCTGTTGATTATGATGCTTCAGCATATCATTGCAAAGGCAGTGGGTGGTTTCCTATAATAAAAAAAAGCACAGAAGTGTAAGTGAAGTGTAGCTTTTATAGTGCTGGATCCTACTTTGGACATTTTGGGAAAATGGGGAAGCAGTATACAAATGTGTAAAAAAAAAAAACAAAAACCCCAAACTAAGTAAGAATAAACTAATTTTCAATCTAACCTGATAATTCTCTGTTTTTCATGCTAATGTGAAGGCTTGGTTATTTATGCAAGGTTTTTAGTTTTATCTATCTTTCATTTCTGAGTAACAACAATTGCCATTGTACAACTTTGCAGCAGACATGAAACATGAAAATACCTCTTCCACCCATGCTAATACATCAATAGCCACATGTATTGTAACTGCTCCATTTAACAACCTGGCCTCTGTTGTGCCGTTTTCTTTATTTCTCCCGTGTGTCCCCCTTTTCCTCCAACTCCCCCTCCCTAATCAGATCTTTTTTTTTTCTTCTCCTGTCTTGCAGGTTGATAAAATCATATCTATAGCAGAAGATGTTAAGAATATAGGAAATAATTTTTTCAAATCTCAGAACTGGGAGATGGCGACTAAGAAATACAATAAGGCTTTGAGGTAAAATATTTTAATTCAGATAATATCTTTCAGACAAAAGATGTGCAGAATCAAAATACACAGATTTTTTTTTTCATCTTGGGGAAAGAACATTTGCAATATAAAACACAGAGGGCCTCTTTTACAAAGCCACACTGGTGCGGCAAACGAGAGGAAGCCCATTCAGTTACTACGGACTTCCTCGCATTTGCCATGCACCTTTGTAAAAGAAGCTCAGAATAAGCATAGATGGGCTCATCCAGGTGAGAAGGCAATACAGCTACACTGAGTCAGGGAAGAGAAGGTAAACTTAACTTGCAGCAGCCACAACAAGTGCAAAACTTTTAAAGCACTCTTGTAGGTTTCCTGTCCTTTAGCATGATGGCATTAGAGCAAGGGTAAGGATAAACTGTCCATTATAAAAGAGTTTAACTTCTATTAGTTTAGCAGTGCCCAAACTAGGTCAAACTGGGCTTACTTTACTCCAGTGATGCCGTATGTCAAGACTGTTACTGCAGTCAAGAATGAGCGTTTCACATTTTCCTTCATGGCCTTTGCTCTTCTAGTAAATTACTTCCTCTCCAAGCTGAGCACTTCTCAGCTAAACATGTAACGGACAGTGAGTACTATTTTTAAAAGGGCTTTTTTCCTTTCAGGGTTGAGGGGCACAAATACATTAAACTAGACTTTCTTTTCATCCTGCAACACCAGAAAAGTGGGTTGTTTCCCTTCCTGACCAGCAGATAGAGGTAGAGATACTGATTTCAATCAATGACATCACTGATATATAAGGGCTGGTGCTGGTTTGTAAACCTCAGCTTTTCTGTACCTCAAGAAGATGGTGCAGGTGGGGCTGGTGCAGTAGATAGGCAGTCAATGGTCTGCATCTAGTGAGGTTGAGTCTGACAGGGCCTTGCTCCCAGAGTTCAGGCTATGATCCATACTTCTGGTGAGCCAGGAGACAGTTGGATTTTTTTTCCGGTCTTGAACTTCAGTCTGTGGACTCCAGCTCTGTGTGTGGGCTGGCTTCAGTCCCCATGCAGACCAAGCGGGGTGTGGTGTGATGGGGGTAGCAGAACACTGCAAAGCTACATTATAAACAAAACAAAACAAAATTATACAGAGGAGGTTTCTTAGCAGGGCAATAAAACAAAAAAAAAAAAGTGAGTCCAGTATTTTAGTTCTGCAGTGGTGGTGAATTGCCTGGCAGGAGGAGGAAGACAGACCTGGTCCCAACAAGATCAGTTCGAGTATAGGAGTGGAACAAAGATGGAGTCTGGGACTGACCATGTGCGTGCAGGCAAGTCTTGTGGGAGGCAGCACTTCCCCATAGCAGCTGGCTCCCTCTGCCCTGAGTGTGACACAGTTATACTCTCTACAGGCCCAGGGTGACAGATGACCCGGCAGAAGGTTCTTCCTTATTTTGATCAGACTTGCCACCTTTTCAGTTGGTATCCCAAGTCCCAGTGTCATTGGAAATGATGGCCATCTTGGCGCCAGTGTGCCTATATGCAGTGGACAGTGTAGCTGCAAGCCTTGGCGGTTTTGGCAGTCTCCAGCCACACAGCTAGTGCGCTCTCATGGGCAGTGAACTGGTATCCCTCATCAGAGATTATGTAAGGAGCCTGTTTTAGGATAAGTGTGTGAGGGGCAGGAGTGAGGCCTAGGAAGGGAGGAGGCCTTCTGAATCTGGTGATGCCCCTTGTATCCCATCAAAATTACTAGGTGGGTTGGGGAATACCACTCCTAACCCCTCAGGAGGAGGGGATAGAATCATTGTGGGACTGAGGAGGCCTGGCTTGGGTAGTCGTGGGCAAGGAACCCTTTCTATGGAGCCTCTAGACCACTCCCAAGAAGAGGAGGAGGAGATTGTTGCATAAGGAGGAATTGGGACCCCTCATTGACTCCATAGTGTTAGCCTCAGAGATTTGCTCCTTTGTTGCAAGTGCCTTCAGATGGGAACCCCATCCTGGGTAGGGATGCACGAGCTGCTGAATACCTTTCCTTTTCACTGGACTCTCTACCAGATGCTTCTGACAGATTGGGATTCCCTGGTGGTTATTTTGAAAGGCACCAGGCTCTTGGATCAGCTTTACCCTCTGCTGTGAGATGATCTAAACAAGCTGTTTTTTTCTGCCCGAGGTGGATGCTCCCTTTACAGTGTTAATGAAGAAAATGACGATCCCTGTGGAAGGGGGAGTCAGCTTTAAAAGATCCCATCTACAGGAAAATGGAGCATGTCCTGACACAGGTGCATTTTCTTCCATGGCACTGGTGTCTCAGATTTCAGTGAGCAGGGGTGCAGGCTTTTCTACTTTTGGACCAGCAGTTGCCAGTGTCCCTGAAGATGTCCCGTCTGGAGTTTTGTGCTGTTGCCTTGCCTTAAATTTTGAGGAAGTGTTTGGCTTGGTGGGAGGACCCATCACATCATCTCAAGAGAGTGGCCCTAGAATCCCCAGAATGGGTGTTAGTTACTATGGAAGTCAGCTTAGTGGGCTGGGGAACCTACTGCAAAGGTCGCCCAAAACAGGTTTTGTGGTCTCAGTTCTCTCTTTGTCAACTACAGTTCAAACAATTTTGCCTGTGCTGTTCAATATTTTTATGAGTTCATTGAGTCATATTAAGTTGGGCTTTGATGAATTCTTATTTTCATATTCTGACAATATATTTGTTTTAGTCCCGTGTTTGCCCAGTATAAACCATCAAAAGATTGCAAACCCCATTACTAAGATCCTGGATTGGGTGGCTTCCCAGTTTTTAAAACTAAATACAGTCAAAACAAAGGTATTGTGGTTTAGTACCCACTGTGAGAATATACCTGAAAAAATCTTGAGTGCCAATCACTCTTATTTGATCGTATATCGGGTTTTGGGAATGATTCTGGATTCATCTTAATCCATTGAACCTCAAATAAAAAATGTCTTTTTTTTTCAAACTTAGGGCCCTGTTTACTAAGGTATGCTAGCGTTTTTAGCACGCGCTAATGCTAGAAACACCCATATATTCCTAGTGTTAGTGTGCATTAAAAACATTAGTGCGCCTACAGCAAGGCTTATTAAACTGGGCCCTTAGGCAGTTAAGAGCAGTGTATCATTTCAGTGAAGAACATTTTGTTGTCTTGTTCAGATTATAATTTTGACACAGTTGGATTATTGCAGTTCAGTTTATGCTGAGGTTTTGGTGAATTTGAGCTGTTAGACTGATTTTTAGATTATGTAAGTTTGATCATATTACCCCAATGTTTATAAAACTGCATTGGTTGCTGGTGGAGGCACATATGATTTTTAAAATTCTTAATGGGAGGCTCCTTTCCAGCTAATGAACTTAATCATGTTTTGACAAGTAAGAAGAGCGTGTGTTCAAAAAACTGCTTTACATTAGTCTTTCCACCTTGTACACTTTAAGAGAATGTTGAATAGTTCTTTTACTCGTGTAGCAGTTCATTATTGGAATATGATTCCAATATATTTTAGACAACTACCAACTTATACTATGTTTTGTAGACATCTGAAAGCTTTTTTATTTCAAAAATATTTGAAAGAGCCTTAGAGCATACATTTTTAACTTCAAATGTCTTTTTGGCTGTGCGCTATGTTTTAACATGTCAATAGCACAAAACCCAGCTCCCTATCATATCATTTATTTTCACAATCTTTAGTAGAAAATTGTTATTGGATCAGTCAGAGCCGCATTCTGCCACCACATTGGCATTATACTTTAGCCAAACCATTGGTCTGGGTGGGCATGTAATCATCATTGATCCAACTTTTGCAATTTAGTATACTTTTTTGTGTAATTTTTTTTTATATATATTATGCTCAATTTCCTAAATGTGTCATGTTTTTAATACTTTGTTAGCTGCATTGAACCAGTTTGTGACTAAGCGGTTTATATGCTCTATGATTGTGATTTTTTTTTATTGCATGGAGTTGTGTGTAACAAAATAGCATGGGCATTTCTTTAGTGATGCCAATCAGTGGGCCTGGGTATTTTTCCATTTGAAATACATGGATATACAGATGCAGTTAAGAGCCATTTGAGTTGTGTTCAGACAGTTCCTCTCTATTATCAAGGGAAGGCAGTGAAGGTGCTGTCAAAATATGACAGGGGGGGGGGGGGGGAACACCAGGAATGTGGTGGTGGCCTTGGAAGCCAGATGGCTGTGCATCTCAGTTGTTCATATACCCTGGACAGAGAATGCAGGTAGACTTCCTCAGTCACATGATGCTGGATCCAGGGGAGTGGGAATTGAGCTCTCAAGCCTTTCAAATGCTGGCGACCTGTTGCGATTGCCTTGGCTATGATCTGATGGCCTCCATGTTTTTTTCGTTTCTCTGGAAGGTAGCTTTGCCATTTCACATTAAGCAGGCAGTTGCTTTCTCAGCTTTCTCGGAAATGCAGGAGGCAGCTCATCCTAACGGACGGAGGAGTGGCCTAGTGGTTAGGGTGGTGGACTTTGGTCCTGGGGAACTGAGTTTGATTCCCACTTCAGGCACAGGCAGCTCTTTGTGACTCTGGGCAAGTCACTTAACCCTCCATTGCCCCACGTAAGCCGCATTGAGCCTGCCATGAGTGGGAAAGCGCAGGGTACAAATGTAACAAAAAATAAAAAAAAATAAAATCCTCACAAAGCTTGCAAGTTGGATGTTCGCAGGGTTTTACTGTGTTATCTAAAGGTCACCAGTTTGTTTCATAGGTTGGATGGGCTTTTTCATGATCAGTGGAACAGACGGGTAGCTTCTAAGTCAAACATTGTGCATAGCATAAAGGCAGAAATTGAGTTGGCTGACATTCTGAAAGGTAAAGTACTGCTGAGTGGGCTTTGTACCCATTTTGTTTGAGCCCAGGCTATATCTTGGGCAGAGAAGTAAGTGGTTACTTTAGAGGTTATTTGAAGGGTGGGGGCATGGTTGTCATTGCACACTTTAAGTACTACAGATTTGATATCCTAGCCAAAGGAGACACTGCCTTTGGTAGGGCAGTATTTCAGAGGGCCTCATTTTCTCCCACCCATTAGGGTACTACTTTTGTATATCCCACTTGTCTGGACTGGTGTGGCAGGATGAAAAGGAAGGTGAAATTTATTCATGCCTGTTCATTTCCTTTCCTGGAATTGTGCCACACCTGTACAAGGCCTACCCTGGATACTGAGGAATAAGAGTTTTCGGGTTGTTGTCACTTTGCCTTATAAATTATTGAGTTGTAGCAGTGGATTATGTATATAGTTCTTCAATATGTCAAGTATTGGTTTCTGCAATGGTTGCACTTGGGTCATTGTTTTTGAATCTGCTTTGGTAATTTACATAATGAAGTTTACAAGCCAGCACCATCCTTTTATACAGGTGGTATCACTGATAGAAATGAGTGTCAGGAGGGACACAGCCCATTTGAAAGAAAATTAACACATGAATATATTTCACATTTAAGTACAGTCTTGCTGTAGAAGTCAGAGCTGGTATTACTTACAGTGTTTTGTAAAAATGTCATACCTTTATACTTCTTTCACATTCTGCTGTTCTTAAATACAATTTAGAATGTGTTAGAGTATACACTACATTTTCAATGTAAAAGAACAATCTTAGTGGTGGTTAAATTAGAAATATTCAAAAAGTACTCCTTTTTTTTTTTTTTTTTAAGAATAAGAAACCAGTCTTCATTGTAGAAGGCTTTACACTTGAATACTTATTGGTAGACCCTTTTGAGCAATAATAGATGCAAGTCAGTTAGGATAAGTGTCTTATCAACTTCTCACAAAAAAGTGATGTAGTTTTTGGCCATTCTCCTTGCCAGAATAGCTCAAGCTGTTTCAGGTAGGCAGGAGAGCACCTGTGGACTGCGGTATTCTGTTAGATTCAGGTCTGTGCTTTTTGCAACCGGAGGACATATACTTCCTGCTGATCCCTCCATTGCTGTTTTTGCTGTGTGTTTAGGATCATTGTCCTACAGAAAGGTGAATAATCTCATTTGCAGGTCTATGATATACTGGAATAGGCTTTCCTCAAGGATCTGCCTTGACTTTGTACCATCCATTTTTCAGTCAAGTCTTCACAAGCCTCCCAGTCCCTGATTCTTTAAAATATCTACCTAACATTGGCGTCCTTTTACAAAGGTGGAGTAGCGTTTTCAGTGCATGCTGTAATGATTAGAGCGTGCTAAATGCTAGAGCTGCCCATAGGACTATATGGGTGGGTCTGGCGTTTAGCGCATGCTTATTTTTAGCACGTGCCTTTGCAAAAATACCAGATAATGCTTTACTAAGGTATAGTGTTAGAGTGAGGTGGTGGTTTATGCCACACATTGTTTAGCACTGCAATTACAGCGTTCCACTTTGGTCTTATCAGAGCACAAAACCTTCTCCCACTTATGTGAACTGTCCTCTTTCTTTGCAAGAGTGTGGCACATCATATGGCTTTTCTTCAGCACCGGCTTCTTGCCATTCTTCAATTTAGCCATCTTTGGAATAATCCCTGTCTTGGTCAGAGACCGCTTTATTTATTTATTTTTTTTTTTTAAAGCAGTGCTCTTAACCTATTTTTCAAACTGACATGCCTGACAGATGATCATGTGTATGACATTCTACATAACATTACAATCTGTGGCTGAACTAAAAAAAAAAAATTAAGTATTTTCAGGTAAGTATTCAAAAAGGCTCATAGGCTTACTGGCAGCTGGTAAACATACATGTCCATTGGCTGCCAATTTTCAAAGGCACTGTACAAACCATATTGGCAAAAATTCGCTGTAACTGCTTTGGCACTGTCCGTATGGTGTCTGGATGTATTTAGACCAAAACATATGACGGTGACAGCCAACTTTATGTACAGTGGTGATATTCAGCTGATGTAGCTAAACAGTTTCGTTTAAGCCTGTGTATTACATGTATATCTAGTACTGCTGAATATACTTATGTTTTAATAGGGCTGTGTTAAAATTTTTAATCACGCTCAATTGCATGATTAAAGACAGGGGCATAGCCAACAGTCCATTTTTTTGGAGGGGGGGATGTATTTTTTTCTCCCTCCCCGTGTTATTTAACATACATTTGCTGCCAGGGTTATGTACAGTCCCGCCAGCTGAAGAAATTCTCTCCTCATGCTGCCTCAGAAGTGAGGAAGTTGGCAATTTCCCTCCAGTTGCTGACACCAGCACTCTCTGAGCATGCTCAGTTTGAGGAGTGTCAGCAACTGGAGGCAAGCTGCCACCTTCCTCACTCCTGAGGCAGCATGAGGAGGAAGGAAGTGGCTCGGCCAGAGAAGGGATGTGGCTCAGGCAGTCAATTTCTTTTGATGGCAGGTCTTCTGCATCCCCATCAGCCACTCAATTGGTGCTGTAGCTTTGGAGGGGTCTTGAGCTCAAACTAGGGGCCCACGCCTCCAGGGGCCAATTGTGGTTAACATCACTGATTAAACGACCAATATCTCCCTTCCTTCCAACCCCAGATCCAACTCTCCTCTCTCTCCCCTTCCACTCTCAGGTCCATTATCTCTCTCTCTCCACCTGCAAGTTATCTCTTTCCCTCTCTCCCTCCCCTCCTCCTGTAGTGCCGCAGAGCTCTCTCAATTCCCTCCCTCCCCCACCCCGTGTGTACCTTAAAATCAAGTCTTCTCTGTGTCCTCAGCAGCAGTTGCAATACTCATATACTGCCTGGGGCCTTCCCTCTAACCTGTCCTGCCCCTTTTGATGCAACTTCCTGTTTCGCAAAGGTGGGATGGGTCAGAAGGTAAGCTGCAGGCAGCATACGAGTATCACTGCCAGGGACAAAGACTTGATATACCCTGAGGGGGTGGAGATTGGGTAGAATTCTGTGGAACTGTAGGCGGGGAGAGCTGCTAGACTGTGCACTGGGGGTGGGAGACAAATGCTATGCAGCATGGTTAATTATTAGCCACAATTAATGTTTTTTAATCATGACTAATAAATAACATGTTAATCGCGATTAACGTGCAGCTCTAGTTTTTTAACATTGAGGTTGAATATTGACTCATTATTAAAAATATTTTCTTTCCCCTGCATCATTGTTAACAAATTTGATGATGCTTAAAGGACTCTTTCTATTTTTTATTGCCATTTTAGCTTCCTGTGACCTTTCATTAAATATGTTTAAGGATGGCTATGTGTTTTCATAGCATGAAGAATATACTGTGTAACAAAATGCTAAATCCTTAGGGGACAGACAGGGTGGTGGTTGGAACCAGGTTTATTTATTTATTTATTACATTTGTACCCCACATTTTCCCACCTATTTGCAGGTTGAGAGGTTGTATGTATAAATCTAGTGTTGGGTGACGCTGATGTTCATTTCAGGATGAGGTTATGCTCAGCTACCGAACAGGTAGAGAACAGCAGCACAAACTGGAAGGGCCAGTTGGTCTTTTATCTGGCGTTTCCTGGGTGAGTGCTGCCAGTCCAGCAATATTATTACAGTAAAGACAATAAGCCAGCCCTGTGAATTGTCTCTGCACAGTCCTACCAATTCTGTCAACTAGAGTTCAATTTTTATTGCACAGAGTTGTTTGTAATAAAATAGCAACACGGGCATTTCTTCAGTGATAAGTCAGTGGGCTTGGGTATATCATCATTAGAATACAGAATGTAGTGTTTTTCTGTTTCAGATTGTTAATTTTAGGCTCACTTAATTTTATCTTTTTCGAAGCAGAATTGCAAAAATCCCAATAATTCATCTTAGCATTCTCTTGATTAAGTACTTGTGTATTTGTACAGGTATGTGGAGAGTTCTAAAGATGTGACAGGAGATGACAATATATCAAAACTGAATCCAATTGCATTAAGCTGCAACCTCAACATTGCAGCTTGTAAGCTGAAGCAGTCTGACTGGCGAGCAGCCATTGAAAGCTGCACAGAGGTATGTTGAAATGCTTAGAGCCTGATGTAAGTATTTTGCAAGAAAACACACTTACTGCTGCAGGAAATTAGGCTAGTGAATATTTTCACAACTTGGAAATGTACTAAAGTCTGGCTTTTGATGCACTCAGGGAATTGGGAAGATATGGGTGATTGAGGGGGGGGGCTTATAGTTATTGTGGGTAGGATGTGATTGAAGAGATATATATTGTATTACTGCTGATTTAATCATAAGTTACTTTGAGCCGTACAGTCTTAGCAGCTGACATCTAATAAATGAAATGGTTCCTTTAGCCCACGGATTCCATTTTACTGCAACACAAGGAAAGATGAGAGAAAAAAAAATCTACGGAATCGGTTTTTAAATGACAGATTTTGTGCAAAAAGTTTGTCACACCATAATGTAGTTCAGATAATAACAGAACCTGTCTCATTTTTTGATTTTCACTGGATAAGTTTTAATCAAAAAAGGCTTTGGGCCCTGTTTACTAAGCCGTGCGCTAAAAATTAGCACACGCCAATGCTAGACTTATCCATATATTCCTATGGGTGTCTTTAGCGTTAGTGTACGCTAAAATGTTAGTGCACCTAATGTACGGCTTAGTAAACAGGGCCCTTTATTTTGGAAGGTTTGGTATAACAGAGTTGAAATTCTCATTCCTGTCAATCTGCCAAAGTTCTGAAAAATCAGTTTTTGAACTAGACAACAAAAATTACAATAATTCCTATTTATGACATTTAAACCCCACATTTTCCCCACACAATTTTGAGTTCAAAATGGCTAATAAGCTACAAGGAGACATTACAAAATATTAAATAAAAATCACATACATATCAAAGGAAAGAATCATAAATACAGATATAATGGGGGAGGGGAGGGAACTAGGCACCAGCATCAATTAACAGAAATGTTTTTGAAAAAGAAGGATTTCAAAAACAAGTGATCATACTGCGATCTAATGGATGTTGGCAAGGAATTTCACCACTTTGTACCTTGGTAAAAAAAAAAAGTAGTAGAATAAATTAACTTGTAGACTACTTTCTTTCAGGTAGGAAGATGAAGACGCAGGTAGTCTCTCACACCAAAGGCTGCATTGCGAGAAGGCAAAGTAACAAGGGGCAGCATATAATCAGAGACAGTACCATATAAAGTCTGAAATATGAGAGCACAGAGCTGGAAAACAACCCTGGCCTTACTAGGAAGCCAGTGCAATCATATCAGCAGTGGAGTAGCCCTTCCAAAGCGTAACACATGCAGGACCAACCTGGCCGTGGTGTTCTGGGCCATTTGAAGCTTCCTTAAAACACATGCTTTGCAACCAGCGTAGATAGAATTACGATAATCAAATTGGGACTAGAGACTGGACAAGGAGCCTGAATAATATCTATTGAAAAACAGGGCCTAATTCGCTTCAGCTTCCAGAGTACCTTAAAAGGTTTACTCCCCTGTTTACCAAGCCGCACAGCAATGCTGACAGGGCCCATTCAGAGTGAATCAGCTGTGTTGGCATTAGCGCACTGGCAGGCTTAGTAAACAGGGGGGGTTAGTGACTATGGAGAACACCTGAGATTCAAGGGTTAAGCACCGATTAACCCCCCCTAATATTTTAAGATTGGTTTCCAAGGGCTAAGTAATGCAGTCAGTGCTAAAATTGCTGCAGGTATCAGTCAAATGGACTGGTTAATACCAAAAATGTAGTCTTATCCCGTTTAATTTTAGCCTAAATTCAGAGGACCAGGAATCCATTACATCAAGGCCTGATTTAATTTTATGGAGATGTCCACGGATTCCACCTGGAAAGGGGATGTAAATAGTGACATCAGCGATCCTGTCTCCCCTGTGCTGGAACTTTTAGCTCTCCTGAGCATGAGAAGGAGTTCTGAGCCTCCCATGGGTCCTATTCTCTCGTCAGTGTTTTACTTCTATGCAGACTTGCCATATTCTACTGTCCTCATGGAAACCTCCCCCAACAACAAACCCTTCAAAGGCAAAAACCCAGATGGGTTGTTCAAAAGGTACCAGTGGGTGCAGGGAGCAAAAATCCTGACCCTTTCACTCCCTTTTCCCTGGGACCCAGAATTGGTACTGGCCATAGTAACTGAACTAGCAGTACAAGCATTACAGTCTTCAGTCTGCCAATAAATGAAGCAGAAAAGGTAAGGAACATAACAGGTCCTCTACACAATTTACGCTTTCTTTCTCGCTCTCTTAGGAGAGCTCCATAGACACTGGGGAAAGAGGAGCAGGAAAAGAAAAGCCAAAAACGTAAGCATTATCGAAGCACAGCCCCCACGAGCTGCTAAGAGTACTGAAAGACTAATGACCAAGATACAGGGAAGCATGTTAAACTCCATGCTCCTCATAAGATGACCAGAGGTGCCATGCCCACTTGCCAGTCGCTGCTCATTCAGCCAACAATAGTACTAAATCAGTACTCGAGCTTACGCATCAACTTTTGCAACAGAACACAGCATTCCATTCATAACTTACATTCTGCTATATCTCCACAGAATTCATTACGGATTATAAGAGAAGAAATATCTCAATCAGATGGAATTACAAAACAGCATCCTTAAAAGTAATACAGCCCAAAAATTAAACTGAACCTATATTTGAAAACAGAAAACCCTTCAGCTGTTTTCTACATAAAAAGTAAGATAAAATGGATCTAATCTGGTGAGGAATACCATTCCAAATTTTTCTGCTAAACATTGAAAAGTGTTGCTCAAATAGCTCTTAAGCTTAACACCTTGGGGATTTTTAATTATGTAAAATATTTTCAATATATGAAAGTTAAACTGAGTAAAATAGCCCTTGCTATAACCCCAACATAAGCTGCAACATTCAGTATATCAGGTATTTCATCCTTGCCCAACTCTGAAAATATTGTATATGAAAGACAAATTGATAATTTCCAACTGTTCCACACTCACGTTTGTGTCCATTCAATTTTCTAAATGCAAATTTAAGTGTGATCTTCTCAAAGACAACCTTAGTGAAAGATACATCTTGCCATCACTTTGCTCCCTCAGGGGTCCTTTTTACCAAATGGAGGTAAAAGGTGGCCCACGGTGGCGTTGGCACATAGGATTGCTGCATGCCAAGGTCACCTTTTACTGCCATGGATTAAAGGTACTTTTTGTTAAAGGCCAGTAAATGGCCATTTGCTGAGAGAGCCCTTACCACCTCCTATTCAGGAGCCGGTGAGGGCTCCAGTGCTAGAAAATACAAAAAATGTTTCTAGCGCCAGAAACAGCACGCACCAGAAGTTGGAAGTACCATTAAGCTCCTGAGCGAACCCGGCGGTAGGGCTACTGCTGGGTTTATACACAGGAAATTGGCCCTACCACCGGGTAGTAAAAGGGCCCCTAAATGTCTATATCTGACCTCGGCCTTGGTTTCGCCCATTTACCAGGCTTTTTCAGGAAAAATGACTGTAAAAAAAAATAATGATAACATAAGGTGTAAACTACTTGATTTAACATGCCCTTTTTTAAAAGTTACTTCAGACCTAGCCCGTCTCCACCATGCTCCACAAAATGACAACCAACCTAAAGATGACTATGCATGCACGTTCCATCTGATGTTATTTTGCATCACTGAGAGGGGGCTAATACATTCCACTCAGTATCTTGTTTCAAACATTTTGGACTCCCATTGAAAAATGAACTGTTTAATGCTGCAATACTCATTTGAGATAAAGCCTCTCCCCAAATTAAGTCTCATTTCTATTATAACTCTGCCACCACGTAAAGCACCTGCTGCCAATGTGATACTAAAGGTGTGTGTTTCTTTACACACACCTTTAGTGTGAAATTGCAGAACAATGCTCAATTATACGTTACATTAACTGGACATGTTTTCCAATTAGAGCTGTACTGAATAACATATTTTACTATTCAGCCGAATACGAATAATGAAAAAGATTCGGCTGAATATACCAAATACAAATAATGGACACTGAGCTTTAACATAACAAAGAATGAGGTGTTTATTTCAGTAGGATTTAGCCCAGTAGAGCCCCGGATAATTTGTATTTGAATTTAAATCACTATTTCGCCAACTACGAATAACGCATAAGTACATAAGTATTGCCATACTGGGAAAGACCAAAGGTCCATCGAGCCCAGCATCCTGTTTCCAACAGTGGCCAATCCAGGTCACAAATACCCGGCAAGATCCCAAAAATGTACAAAACATTTTATACTGCTTATCCCAGAAATCGTGGATTTTCCCCAAGTCCATTTAATAACTGTCTATGGACTTTTCCTTTAGGAAGCCGTCCAAACCTTTTTGAAACTCCGCTAAGCTAACTGCCTTTTCCACATTCTCTGGCAACAAATTCCAGAGTTTAATTACACATTGAGTGAAGAAACATTTTCTCCGATTCATTTTAAATTTACTACATTGTAGCTTCATCACATGCCCCCTAGTCCTAGTATTTTTGGAAAGTGTGAACAGACGCTTCACATCTACCCGTTCAACTCCACTCATTATTTTATAGACCTCTATCATATCTCCCCTCAGCCGCCTTTTCTCCAAGCTGAAGAGCCCTAGCTGCTTTAGCCTTTCCTCATAGGGAAGCCATCCCCTCCCCTTTATCATTTTTGTCACCCTTCTCTGCACCTTTTCTAATTCTACTGTATCTTTTTTGAGATGCGGCGACCAGAATTGAACACAATATTTGAGGTGCGGTCGCACCATGGAGCGATACAAAGGCATTATAACATTCTCATTTTTGTTTTCCATTCCTTTCCTAATAATACCTAACATTCTATTTGCTTTCTTAGCCGCAGCAGCACACTGAGCAGAAGGTTTCAACGTATCATTGACTACGACACCTAGATTCCTTTCTTGGTCCGTGACTCCTAACATGGAATCTTGCATGAACCTTGCATGACGCAGTTGAAGCTGAATCAAATATGAATATTTGGTATTGCCCAATATACACTTTTTTTTTTTTAAACATCACAGCATAGGTTTACTCTTGAGGATGCACAATATATTCTTCATGAAGGCCTTTTACTAAATGCTAAGAAGCTTTAAGTAAAAGGGTCCCAGAATCCAATACACTCATTTTCTGCTGAATTACACTGAACAAGTGTACTAAAAAAAAGCTATTCATTGAAAAACAAATCATGGTATTTCCATAACTTCTGGATGATCTCATTAACCTCTCCCAATAATGCAGTACAATTTGATGACTGCTTGTGATAAATATGGTAATATACAAATTAAGTCATGAATCAGATTGTGTGTGTCACAAATCCAATATTACCTCTCTTACATGTGCTGCATGTTTAACAGTACACTGGTTACAGTTTTTGGATACAATTAGGAACTTAGCACTACACCTTCTCTATTGCCTGGTATTACTCCTGCGCAGACAGACAATTGTATCATGAACCTATTGTGTCCTTTCAATTTTGGATTCAGAACCTGTCCTAGGCTCTGACATTTTCTATTGGAGTGTTCTAGATCCAGATTTTGTTCCACTTGAGTCCTCTTTTGAAAAAGAATGAATACTTTGCAGAGAAGTAGGCCCTATATATGGATCTTTTCCCTGAGGTTTGTGCAGTCTGGTAAAAAAAAAAAAAAAAAGAACTAAAACTACACTCTATCTTTTGGCTTTGAAGTTTATAGAAGCTTCAAAGACCATAGAGATGGTCCCTGTTAGTGGCTGCCTTAAAGAGCAACAACATTAAGATGTGACCTGTTTCCAAAGACATGTAAAATACTGAAACCAGGTCCAATTCTCTCACTCTTCAGCGGTAGACAAGCCAGCAAGGAACAAGGTGCAGGGAGATCTTTGAATGGGCTGTGTTGGCAGTGCCGCATGGCTTTTTTAAACACGGTGGTACATTTTGATAGTATGACTATTAGACTGGCATCTCATTACACTTTTTTGGGGGGGGATGTCGCAAAATTGTCATAACATTCAAGTAAAAAAAAAAATGCCACTTATCTACAGATGAAATGTGCGATGCTATTTCCAAGCACACTTATCAGTTTGAAGCGGTCAGGAACCAAATGTATCTAACAGCTACAAAACTTATTATAAAAGATAGAATTGAAAATCATTTAGAAATTGGGCACTTTGACTCACATTGCCACAGTAATGATTCATGTACCTCGGTCAGCTCAGATATGGCCTTACTGTTCTCCATACACTTTCAGGCTCATTTTCGAAAGAGAAGGATGCCCGTCTTTTGACACAAATCGGAAGATGGGCATCCTTCTCACAGGGTCGCCCAAATCAGCATACTCGAAAGCCGATTTTGGGCGTCCCCAACTGCTTTCTGTTGCGGGGATGACCAACATTCACAGGGGCATGGCGGAGGTGTAGCGAAGGCAGGACTTGGGCGTGCCTAACACATGGATGTCCTCAACACATAATGGAAAAAAAAGGGCATCCCTCATGAGTACTTGGACGACTACCTGGTCCTGCTTTTCTTACAACCAAGCCACAAAAAGGTGCCCGAACTGACCAGATGACCATGGGAGAGAATCGGGGATCACTTAACTCTCCCAGTGGTCACTAACCCCCTCCCACCCTCAAAAAACATCTTTAAAAATATTTTGTGCCAGCTTCAAATGTCATACTCAGGTCCATCACAGCAGTATAAAGGTCCCTGGAGCAGTTTTAGTGGGTGCAGTGTGCAGGTGGACCTAGGCCTTCTCTCCCCCCCACCTGTTACACTTGTGGTGGTAAATGTGAGCCCGCCAAAACCCACTGTACCCACATCTAGGTGCCCCCCTTCACCTGTAAGGGCTATGGTAGTGATGTACAGTTGTGGGTAGTGGATTTTGGGGGCTCAGCATACAAAGTAAGGGAGCTATGTACCTGGGAGCAATTTATGAAGTCCACTGCAGTGCCCCCTAGGGTGCCCCGGCATGTCAGAGGGACCAGTGCACTACGAATGCTGGCTCCTCCCATGACCAAAAGGGCTTGCATTTGGTCTTTTCTGAGATGGGCATCCTCGGTTTCCATTATCGCCGAAAATCAGAAATGATCAAGTCTAGGGATGACCATTTCTAAGGATGACCTAAATGTCAAGATTTGGGCCTCCCTGACCTTATCGAAACGAAAGATGTCCATCTTGTTTCGATAATACGGGTTTCCCTGCCCCTCCACCGGGACGTTTTGCGTTGACGTCCTCAGCAAAACTTGGGTGTCCCTTTTGATTATGATCCTCTTTCTTTTCCTTCTATGGGGAATCTAACGATTTCACGTGATCAAACTTTGTGTTCTGTAAACGCTGACATTTCTATTTTCTCTAAACATAATAATTTAATTAAAATTCAAAAACATTACTGAAATAAGCAAAGAGGCCCTAAGACTAATAAAGAAATCACAGGTTAGTACAGAATACTTGAAATGATTGTATGCCATTCAGGCCATTCTGTTGTACTGCTTATAATTCATATATCCAAAACTGTTCTCTCATGTTCTCTCACTGTTTTCTGTCCCTCCCAATTTGGACATATGTTCTATGGGAAAATGTGTGATTACACTATGTTCTGTGTTGGATCATGATGACAGCCTACCATGAGGTGTCAAATCGGAGCTATATAAGCTACTGTACTTTGTCTGCTTTATTGGACACCATTGGTAAATCAGGTACCTGGTCTTTGCTTCATGCATGTACAGTGCATTATTGCTTGGAGTATTTACAGTAACAGTACAGTTGATCAAGCAGTGCTGCCCAGTCTGTCTGGCTGATATTACAACTCTTGCACATTTTTCATATGCAGGCTGCTCCAGAAGAATAGCCAATACATAAAAACATGAGCAGCCCCAAGTGTGGGAGTAGTTTGTGTGTGTGCCTGACTCTATATTGCTTCTGAACAAGAATATAAGCATTGCTATACTGGGACAGACCGAAGGTCCATTAAGCCCAGTATCCTGTTTCCAACAGTGGCCAATGCAGGTCACAAGTACCTGGCAAGATCCCAAAAGAGTAAAACCAATTTTATTCTGCGTATCCTAGAAATAAGCAATGGATTTTACCCGAAGTCCATCTTAATAATGGCTTATGGACTTTTCTTTTAGGGGGTCTTTTACTAATGCTTAGGTTGAGTTATCTGCAGCAGGGCCCATAAGAATAATGTGAGCTAAGCTTTAGTAAAAGACCTAAGCGTGTTAGGACCTAATGCAGCTTAGTAAAAGGGCCCCTTTGCAAAGTATCCAAAACTTTTTTTTAAACCCTGCTATGCTAAGCTTTTACCATGCTCTGTGGCAACAAATTTCAGAGTTTACTTACATACTGAATGAAGAAATATTTTCTCAAATGTTTTAAATTTACTACTTAGTACCTTCATTGCATGCACCCTAGTTCTTGTATTTTTGGAAAGAGTAAACAAGCAATTCACATCTACTTGTTCCACTCCACTCTATTTTACAGACCTCTATCATATCTCCCCTCAGCCATCTCTTCTCAAAGTTGAAGAATCCATGCCTTTTTAGCCTTTCCTCATAGGGAAGTCAGCCTATTCCTTTTATCATTTTTTTCACCCTTTACCTTTTTTAATTCCACTGTCTCTTTTTTGAGATGCGGTAACTAGAATTGCACATAGTATTCAAGGTGCGGTCGCATCGTGGAGCAATACAAAGGCATTCTTCTACTCATTTTTGTTTTCCTTTCCTAATGAAAAGGCATTGTGGCTTACTTGTAACTGCTGTTTTCCATAGACAGGATTGATAAGGCATACAATTCCTACTACCATCCTGGGAATTTGAATTCATTCTTGAGCTGAGAAGACTACGTTCTGTGGGAAGGGCCATGCATGCTCAGAACTTTATACCAAATCTTGGCAGCGTGCAGTGATGTCACTCATGTTGTGTGCCTAATCAATCCCATTGTCCACAGAAAACATCTGTTATGGGTGGGCAACGTGCTGAAGTCAGGTTATAGTATTTCAGTGTACCTCAGAGCATATAATGGTTGGCGTCAGTTAAAATATATATATATATTTTTTTTCCAGGCTCTTGAACTTGATCCATCAAACACCAAAGCGCTTTACAGACGGGCTCAGGGCTGGCAGGGTTTGAAAGATTATGACCAAGCTTTGGTAATTATTTTTTAAATTATTTGTTAACTTAGCAATTTTAACTGATGCTGTTAATGTTTCATTTCTATATTTTTTTTATTTAAAGGAGGACCTAAAGAAGGCTCATGAAATAGCACCAGAAGACAAAGGTATGTCTGTATGAGTTGTGATGCCTCCTTGCATCCACTGCCATCCTTGTTAGGAGTGCTGAATTTGTCTAGACATAAGATATTTTTCTATGGTGCCATCAGGAACAGCTGTGTTCTGTAAATATGGAATCATTTCTATTACATTTGTATGAAGAGGGCAGGACTCTTTTTCCAGGGCATTGCTGGCAGCCGTAGGTAGCCTAAGCTTTTGCACAGCAGGGCTTAAGGCGGGATTTGACCAATTTCTTTCAAGCTAAGGAGCTTAGCCCTCCAAACTCCCACTGTACCAATGTAAGAGGTATCTTCTTGGAGGTTTGCTGTGGTTCCTTTAGAGCCCAACTTAAGATTGCTTTTCCATGGGAAAAGGAAGCAAAACAGGCTCTATGCCACTGTATAGCACTAGCAGAAACCAGCAGCATCCCTGTCCACATGATAGCTGTTTCAGATGCTGTTTCTTTCCTTTACTTACCAGCAGTGGCATAGGTGTCCATCTGTTGTCTTCTCTCATGGCTCCTCCATCCTTCATGTCTTCTTCCATGTTTTTTTATAATCCTTTAATCATCTCTTCCAGTCTCGCTGCTTGTTTCAAAGTCCATTCTGTCTTCCTTTCGCACTATTCCTACTGTTCTGACCTCCAGCATGTATGACAGGCTTTCTTCTTTTGACCTTTCCTCCTTCCTTCAACACATCTTTTCTCTTCTTTTGACCTTTCCTCCTTCCTTCACCACATCTTTTCTCCACAACTAGTTTCACAGTGTAAAAGAAAATTATTTGCATTGAACATGTATGCTAATGTGCTGTTTTTTCTATTACCCCCTTTTTTTTCCCCAGCTGTTGGTACAGAAATTCTTCGGGTCAAGCATAAGATGAAGGAGCAAAAAGCAAAAGAGAAAGCAGTTTATGCAAAAATGTTTGCATGAGCAGAAGTGGGCAGCTCTGTAAAACTAGTCCCACATTGACTGAGCATATGAAGTTTGTACACCTCCAGCTTTCAAAGGAATAGGGAAAATAGTTTCCAGCACTCGGTGGTATTAAGTAAAACCAGAAAGTGTATTGCTCATTATCCTCACCGTAGTCAGTGAATTCCCAGTTTCTACAATTTAACAACTGAATTTTCTTTCCCTCTACCTTACTTGAAAATAACTGTTAAAAGGGGACATTCTGGAAAAATTGTGTGTTGCTTATGTTTCTTAAACCCCCCTCCCCCCCCCCAACATTCTTTGCATGAACTATGCAAAAAATACTTAATAGTTAAAATGCTTAACAGGTAGGTACTGAGTCCTAAGCTTTTAAACTATGAGTCCTATTACATTTGTTCTCTCTCACAATGTAAAACATTTTCTCAAAACAGCTATACACTGGAGCCAACACTATACTGCAGCAGTATTCATAAATATATTCCTGGTTTACACTGTTTATTTCAGTTTCCAACAGGACTGAAGTCAACATCTCATGCTCAATCTATAAATTGCTCTTATCTCAAAAATATTTCCAACCATCAGGCTAGAGAGTGTGTGTATTTAGTGTTCATTATTGTGATTAACAAAGTCTGTAGTAAACAAGCCCCATTGACAATGAGGCCTATAAACATGTTATTGCACCTTTCAACCCTAGCCCTTTTTCCCCCCAAAGTTTTGTTCCTTTGAGTGGGAAGGAATTTCTAAGACTGTTAATTCAGTAGAGAACAAATGATTTTTTTTTAATGCTGTAACATTTTAATGAGATTGAATTGATGTTAAAATTGCCACCCAAAATAAAACATTTAAAGAACTAAAAAATGTGCCAGCATGATTAAATTTAACATAACAAACTTTTTTAAAGCTATGAAAAATAACACAGCTCTTCCCTACCTTTACAAAAATTTAAATTTTACTTTAAATTTGCTGATCACTGAATCAGATTACCCAAAAACAAGGCTTTACTGCTGAGCATAAGGTCTGGTTTGGTGTAAAGATCCTTTCAGCATTACAAGCCTTGCTGAAAGTCTGGACAACATTATCCTAGAAGGCACATCCTGTAACAGAAGAAGCAGATTTACACCGGTTTCATGATATTCTGGACTGCTGCATCACACTGTAGCTCCAGAGGTCATGTGGATGAAGATCCCTGACGTTTTCTTCTGTATGATCCCAGGCTTCATACTACAGTTCACATGCCATTGTAAGCAGGACCCCCACCTCCTTCAGGTACAACCCAATTAATATTTTGACTTGGATCTTTAATATCGCAGGTCTTGCAGTGGACACAGTTTTGAGCATTGATCTGTAACCGTAAGCCTTCCCCACTTTCCAAAGGCACATACTCATACACCCCTGCAACGAGAGAGGAACATCATGATTTCTTGCTAGTTTAGGATTTTAAATGCCCTATTGGATGAACACCAGCTATTGGGAATGGGAATAGGTTATATTCAAAGTGTTAATTAACAGACTCGTAACCCTCCTTCTACTTGCTTATAATTCAACTGTGCACCTTGATATCAAGATACACAGTATATTCAGTGCTAGAGCATATCTGGCCGAACCTGATTTAAATGTAAAGTACTGCAAGCAGCAGGGACTTTCTACCAAAAGAAAAGCAAAGGTCACACATTGCTATGTTCACTGTGCTCAGTTGTTGTGCACTTTAGACTACAGGAATATGGTATTAGTAACAGAAATAAGTGTTTAAACCTGGATATTAAAAAGGGGAACTTTTTTTTTTTTTTTTAACATTTAAAATGCTGTTAGATCAAGGCTTTCCAAACCTGTACTGGGGATCTCAGGGCCTATCAGGTTTTCAGGATATCCACAAAGAATAAGGTCAGTTTGCATATAGTGTATTTCCAATCCCTGCACATTTAAAGGACCCCAGAATTGGTTTGGGAAGCTCTAAGCTAGATAGATGTCTGTCTTGGTCAAGTAACACCAACTAATAGCAGATGTAAAGTGTACTGTGACACAGCTTTCCCCCATTACCAAATTTTGGCTCATTCCATTACATTTTTGGAATGCTAATTTGCCCTCAGATAGACATCAACCCCTTATGTACAGTATGCTGTACTGAAAAGAATACAAACAACTGGATAGAGCTAAACTATGATAATAAGCAGGAATAAAGCTGGGATTTTTGTATACAGCTTTTCTCTCATGAAATATTTTTAGCCTTTACTGAAGAAGGTGTTCTTTGCTTAAACTCCTTAATAAATGCATTTTTACTACTACTGCTACTTAACATTTCTAGAGCGCTCCTAGGGTTACGCAGCGCTGTACAAATTAAAAGAAGGACGGTCCCTGCTTAAAGGAGCGTACAATCTAAAGCACGAAATGTCAAGTTGGGGCTTTCCTGAGTAGAGGTGTAGTGGTTAGGTGCCGAAGGCGACATTGAAGAGGTGGGCTTTGAGCAATGATTTGAAGTTGGGCAGGGAGGGGGCCTGGTGTATGGGCTCAGGGAGTTTGTTCCAAGCATGGGGTAAGGCGAGACAGAAAGGGTGGAGCCTGGAGTTGGCGGTGGTGGAGAAGGGTACTGAAAGGAGGGATTTGTCTTGAGAGCAGAGGTTACGGGTAGGAACGTAAGGAGAGATGAGGGTAGAGAGGTAAAGAGAGGCTGCAGATCAAGTGCATTTGTAGGTTAGTAGGAGAAGCTTGAACTGTATGCGGTATCTGATTGGAAGCCAGTGAAGTGACTTGAGGAGAGGGGTGATACGAGTATATCGGTCAAGGCGGAAGATAAGACGTGCAGCAGAGTTCTGAACGGACTGAAGGGGGGATAGATGGCTAAGTGGGAGGCCAGTGAAGAGTAGGTTGCAGTGGTCAAGGCGAGGGGTAATGAGAGAGTGGATGAGAGTTCGGGTGGTGTGCTCAGAGAGGAAGGGGCAAATTTTGCTAATGTTGTAGAGGAAGAAGCGACAGGTCTTGGCTATCTGCTGGATATGCGCAGAGAAGGAAAGGGAGGAGTCGAAGATGACACCGAGGTTGCGGGCAGATGAGACGGGGACGATGATGGTGTTATCAACTGAGAGAGAGAGTGAAGGGAGAGGAGAAGTGGGCTTGGGTGGGAAGTCAATAAGTTCGGTCTTGGCCATGTTCAGTTTCAGGTGCCGGTTGGACATCCAGGCAGCAATGTCAGATAAAAATAAATGCATTTTTACTAGTAAGTTTAGCACTTGTGAAAGCTGAAGACTGGTAGCACTGGCAATTGAAATCATTCATGTATCCGTACAGTACAAAATGTGTCCAACTCTGGAATTTGGAGGAAGTGGGGAGAAACTCATTCTCTAGGCCCATGATAAACATTTTCAAACACTATTCTTCAGTGGAAGAAATTTTATAAAACAAGAAGTTTCCATATGAAGCTTAAACTTATACAAAGCCTACATTATAAGCCATACACACCAAGACCAAAGACACTAAACATGTACTCTTCTAGAAGAAAAGGGAATTATGATACAAACATATCAAAAAGCGAAGATACTTACCTGTAGCAAGCATCTCCGAGGACAGCAGGCTTTATGTTCTCATAAGTGGGTAACACAGCACCGTGTTGCCTGGAGCTTATGAAGCTTAACAGCTTTGTGGCGCACGAGATGCGTTCTACGGTGCATGTGTGGGTGCCTTCCCGCCCGCCACAAGACTGTGGTTACCACAGTTAAATACTATAGCATAAAAAAAGAAAAAAACAGACAACTCCTAGGGGAGGTGGGAGGGTTTGTGAGAATATAAGGTCTAATGTCCTCGGAGAATACCTGCTACAGTTAAGTGTCTTCACTGTCTAAGGAAAGCAGGCTATTCTCAAAGTAGGGTATCCCTAGCATCCAGGCTCACCAAAAACAACAAATATTGGCCAATTGGGCCCCGCAATAGTGAGGACACAACTGAGATTAACCTGAAACTATATACAAACTGAGTGAGACTGCAGCCTGGAACAGAATAAAACGGACCTAGGGAGGTAGAGTTCTAGGCCCCAAACGTATTCTGCAACACTGCCTGAACTGTCACATCGGGTATCCTGCTCGAGGCAGTAATTTATTTATTGCATTTGTATCCCACATTTTCCCACCTCTTTGCAGGCTCAATGTGGCTTACAATACAGTGGTGGAAATAAGTATTTGATCCCTTGCTGATTTTGAAAGTTTGCCCACTGACAAAGACATGAGCAGCCTATAATTGAAGGGTAGGTTATTAGTAACAGTGAGAGATAGCACATCACAAATTAAATCCGGAAAATCACATTGTGGAAAGTATATGAATTTATTTGCATTCTGCAGAGGGAAATAAGTATTTAATCCCTCTGGCAAACAAGACCTAATACTTGGTGGCAAAACCCTTGTTGGCAAGCACAGCGGTCAGACGTCTTCTGTAGTTGATGATGAGGTTTGCACACATGTCAGGAGGAATTTTGGTCCACTCCTCTTTGCAGATCATCTCTAAATCATTAAGAGTTCTGGGCTGTCGCTTGGCAACTCGCAGCTTCAGCTCCCTCCATAAGTTTTCAATGGGATTAAGGTCTGGTGACTGGCTAGGCCACTCCATGACCCTAATGTGCTTCTTCCTGAGCCACTCCTTTGTTGCCTTGGCTGTATGTTTTGGGTCATTGTCGTGCTGGAAGACCCAGCCACGACCCATTTTTAAGGCCCTGGCGGAGGGAAGGAGGTTGTCACTCAGAATTGTACGGTACATGGCCCCATCCATTCTCCCATTGATGCGGTGAAGTAGTCCTGTGCCCTTAGCAGAGAAACACCCCCAAAACATAACATTTCCACCTCCATGCTTGACAGTGGGGACGGTGTTCTTTGGGTCATAGGCAGCATTTCTCTTCCTCCAAACACGGCGAGTTGAGTTCATGCCAAAGAGCTCAATTTTTGTCTCATCTGACCACAGCACCTTCTCCCAATCACTCTCGGCATCATCCAGGTGTTCACTGGCAAACTTCAGACGGGCCGTCACATGTGCCTTCCGGAGCAGGGGGACCTTGCGGGCACTGCAGGATTGCAATCCGTTATGTCGTAATGTGTTACCAATGGTTTTCGTGGTGACAGTGGTCCCAGCTGCCTTGAGATCATTGACAAGTTCCCCCCTTGTAGTTGTAGGCTGATTTCTAACCTTCCTCATGATCAAGGATACCCCACGAGGTGAGATTTTGCGTGGAGCCCCAGATCTTTGTCGATTGACAGTCATTTTGTACTTCTTCCATTTTCTTACTATGGCACCAACAGTTGTCTCCTTCTCGCCCAGCGTCTTACTGATGGTTTTGTAGCCCATTCCAGCCTTGTGCAGGTGTATGATCTTGTCCCTGACATCCTTAGACAGCTCCTTGCTCTTGGCCATTTTGTAGAGGTTAGAGTCTGACTGATTCACTGAGTCTGTGGACAGGTGTCTTTCATACAGGTGACCATTGCCGACAGCTGTCTGTCATGCAGGTAACGAGTTGATTTGGAGCATCTACCTGGTCTGTAGGGGCCAGATCTCTTACTGGTTGGTGGGGGATCAAATACTTATTTCCCTCTGCAGAATGCAAATAAATTCATATACTTTCCACAATGTGATTTTCCGGATTTAATTTGTGATGTGCTATCTCTCACTGTTACCAATAACCTACCCTTCAATTATGGGCTGCTCATGTCTTTGTCAGTGGGCAAACTTACAAAATCAGCAAGGGATCAAATACTTATTTCCACCACTGTATATCATGAATAGTGGAAATACATAAGAAAATATACATTTGGTGTTACAGAAAGATTTTGGGTAAAATGATAATAGTAGAACAATATTAGATTAACAATCAGATATTAAAGACAGTTCTGGGTGTATGTATAGGAGTTCATATTTGTTGTTCTTTGTGGTATATCTTGTTGAAGAGATGGGTCTTCAGAAGTTTGCGGAAATTAGTTAGTAATTAATTAGTAATGAGAAGTGAATGTGTAGACTGAGGACCACATCGCAGCCTTATAAATTTCTTCAATGGAGGCTGACCACAAATAGGCTACTGATGCAGCCATGGCTCTGACATTGTGAGCCTTGACATGACCCTCCAGGGTCAGCCCAGCCTGGGCATAAGTGAAGAAAATGCAATCTGCCAGCCAATTAGAGATGGTGCTTTTCATGATGGCGACCCCTATCCTGTTGGGATCAAAAGAAACAAAAAGCTGGGTGGACTGTCTGTGGAGCCTTGTTCGCTCCATGGGGTAAGCCAGTACTCACAGTACACGGTGTGCAAGGTGCTCTCACCAGGATGGGCATCAGGTCAGGGAAAGAATGATGGCAAGACAATCGACTGGTTCAGATGGAACTCCGATACAACCTTCGGCAGGAACTTAGGATGCGTGCAGAGGACTACTCTGTTGTGATTATACTTAATATAAGGTGCATCCACTACTAGAGCCTGAAGCTCATTGACCCTACGCACTGAAATAACAGCCACCAAGAAAATGACCTTCCAGGTCAAGTAACTTCAAATGGCAGGAATTCAGTGGCTCAAAAGGAGCTTTCATCAGCTGGGTGAGAACGTTGAGGTCCTGGGACACACAGGTGGATGTTTTTCCAGGGGGCTTTGACAAAAGCAAACCTTGCCTGAAGCAAACAACTAGAGGCTGTCCAGAAATGGGCTTACTCTCTGGAAGAGACTCATAGGCCAGGACCATGAGCATCTTAGGCCTGGGCTTGTCCGCCACTTCCACTGACATAGCCTCAGCCAGTTCCTTCACGGGAATGAAAAGCTCTCCGGAGCAGACTTTCTCCTTTCAAGCAGAGGGGAGGGTTCAGAGGGGATGCCATATGACTCATCCTCCGAAAAGTACCTTGGATTCTCCTCTGACTCCCATGAGCATTCCTTGTCAGTGTTCAACAGCAACTCCTCATGGGCGGGCCTATACTCAGTCTGCTTCGAAGTAGAGGCGCCATGTCCCTGAGAGGGGTATTGAGGACTGGGTTTCGGCCTCAACTTCGGTGAGGCTTCCTCCACTGACATCGACGAGCTTCTGGCTTGGGTGGCAGTTGACGCCGGGGCCCCATCGACACCAGCATTGGAAGCTGCACTGCAGGCTGATGGCCAAGCGGGGCCGCAACGGGTAACAGATTAGGTGCAAGCACCCCCGATGCCAATGCACACCATTGCAAAAGGCCATCCAGCAGCTCAGGAAGCAAGGTGCGGATACGCTCATTGAGAGCTGACACTGGGAAAGACTGGAGTGCTGGCTCTGAGAGAGGCTGCAGAACTGACGGGGCAGAGACGGAGTCAGGTCCTGGCTGCTAGGGGGATAGATGCATTGGCACCTCATGAATAGAGGGGGAGCGATCCTCTCCGCACCACTTCTTGATTGCCGAATCCTTCGATGCCCCAGAGCTCCTGGCACCATGTGTCTAGGATGACCGATGCCAATGCGTCTTAGCCTTCCCCTGACGACGAGGACATCACTGAATCCTCACGTCGCCACAGGGTTGGGTCGGACACTGGCCTGTCCTGAGGGTCCTGTCCAGCAGTCAACATCAAGACAGCTGGAGACCCACTCGATGCACTACTGCTCCCAATATCCATGGGTCTCATGCAGCCATGTGGACCGATACTTCTGATGCCAACATCAAGGACTCAGACCTGCCTCTAGGAATCTTCTCGCGTTGAGCCTTTCTGGACATCTGAGTCCTTTTCTTCATTCGAAGACAGAGGACACAGCAGGGCTATGGTTCGCCCTAAACACTGAAGACACCAAGAATGGGTGTCTTTACCAGGTCCGACTGGACCGGGTACAGCGCTTGAAGCCACTGGGAACTTTAGTGGACATGGATGGAAAAACGTCCGCAGCCAAATCAAAAGACATGACAGTGCCTGAAAAAAAGGGGCAAGGCACCAGAAAAAAAGGCAAAGGCAGAACCCAGCTGAAGTCAAGGCCTAAACGCAGCCTAAGACATGAAAAAATAAAGAACCTAAAATTGGGAAAATAACCTGAGAGGACAGGAATGAAGGGCACTGAAACCTGAGAACAGGCACAGCGAAAAAACCTGAAAGGCACCACAAAAGAAGCTCTTGATAAACTACAAATGCAGTTTCCCCTCACCGCAGTAGAAAAACAATTGCGGTAACCGCACTCTTGAAGTGGGTGGGAAGCGGTTGAGAGTGTCTCACGCTTTACAAAACTCTGTTAAGCTTGTCATAAGCTCTGGAGCGGGCAACATGGCATCACGTTACCCACTTGTGAGAATTAATAGCCTACTTGTCCTCCGAGAATCTTTCTGGCCTCAGTAAACCAGCAGAGGTTAACATTTTCCACAGACTGACCAGGACAATGGTCATGATAGGACACTGAAAGGAAAGAAGTTCAAAATGAATGTGAGACAACATTTAAAACAGAGGGTTGGTGGACATCTGGAATAACTTTCCAGAGGAGATGGTAGGAGTGAATAATTCACACATACATGAGATGAACACAAGCAGCAGAGGGAAGAAGACTACCACAGGTAATTAAGACATGTGGCAGTACAGTAGGCAGGTAAAAATGATTAGAATGGGTGACCCAAATTGTCCTTTTCTGCCTATATTACCTACAGTTATGTGCAAAAGTTTAGGCATCTGTTGTCAAATTGTTTCAAAGAATCTTTGAGTGAACAGAAGCTGACAACCGGTTGACTGGTTTATTAAACCTTAAATTAGCCAAGTGAAAACAATTCCATGTTTGAACACCTTGACTCCTTTAAACTCTCAAGTTATGATTGTTCTGTCTATGTCAACCACCATGGGCTCCTCCATGGGGATGTCAAAGCATTTCAATGTAAACATAATTCACTTATACACAGCAAGGGAAGGGTACACAAAAATCTCTAAATGCTTTCCATTAGCAATTTCAAGAAACATTACTAAGAAATGAAAGTGCCAGGGAACTTTTGAAGTCAAGGTAAGATGGAAGAACAAGAAAAATCTGACAGAACTCCAGAAACCACAGATCATGGCAAACAACTGCAGACAAATCTAGCTGACATTGGAGTAATTGTAAGTAATGCTGCACTATGGACAACAGTGATCTGCATCAGAGAGTTGGCAGAAGAAAGCCTTTTCTAGGACCTCATCATAAAAGTCATCAACTGTACAAAGAAAGCCTTGATAAACCTGAAATATCTTAGAACAAAACACTTTGAACTGATAAAACTGCACTGCAACTATATATTTGAATAAAATGGTGAAGCATTTGATGAAAGGATCACCTTGCCAACCATTAAGCAGAGAAGCGGATATTAATATTTTATGAATTTACACTTGTACAGAAAAGTGTTATTTAAATTCTTAAAGATTCAAAAAGAAAGCATTGTAAACAATGTGAAAACATTGTAAATCACAAACACTCAAGTCCACATTAATGAGATCCAAGATTAAATGACAAAGATGAGGAAATATGAAAGAAATATCTTTAAGGTTGTTTTTTTTTTGTTACATTTGTAACCCGCGCTTTCCCCACTCATAGCAGGTTCAATGCGGCTTACATATTATATACAGGTACTTATTTGTACCTGGGGCAATGGAGGGTTAAGTGACTTGCCCAGTCACAAAGAGCTGCCCGTGCCTGCAGTGGGAATCGAACCCAGTTCCCCAGGACCAAAGTCCACCACGCTAACCACTGTACCTAAGAATTAAGGCTGGCAATTATTTAAGCTGATAGATGAGAGGGTTCTGTAAACGGATATTATATTTTGTGTTAAAAAGAAACAAAGGATCAGCTGCAAAGGTTAGGACACTAAATCAGGCATGGCGATTGTTCAAAAATACTATCTTGGAAACGCAGATAGATGCATTCCACGTATTTACAAAGGTGGAAAGAAGAGAAAACTGCCAGCGTGGTCAAAAGGTGACGTGAAAGAGGCTATTTCAGCCCCCCAAAATGTCCTTCAAAGAATGGAAAAAGGACCCAAATGAAGACAATAAGAAGCAATATAAACACTGGCAAGTCAGATGCAAAGCATTGATAAAGAAGGCTGAAAAAAGAATATAAACAAAACCTGGCTGCAGAGGCTAAAACTCACAGTAACAACTTTTTCAGGTACATCAGAAGCAGAAAGCCTGCGAGGGAATCCATGGTACTGTTAGATCATGAAGAAGCAAAAGTGGCCCCTCAGGGAGGCCAAGGCCATAGTGGAGAAACTGAATGAATTATTTGAATCAGTCTTTACAGAAAATATAAGAGAACTATCTACCTATACCGGAAATGGTTTTCAAGGGTGATGATGCGAAGGAACTGAAAGATCTAGGTGAATCTGGAAGATGTACTCAGCCAAATCAACAAATTAAAGAGTAGTAAATCACCTGGACAGGATGGCATACATCCAAGGGTACTCAAAGAACTCAAGCATAATTGCTGATCTGCTCCTAGTAATATTTAACCTTCATTAAAATCATCAGTAGTACCTGGAGGATGGCCAACATAACACCAATTTTTAAAAAGGGTTCCTGGGATGATCTGGGAAATTACAGACCAGTAAGCCTGATGTCAGTGCTGGGTAAAATAGTGGAAACTATTAAAAAGAATAAAATTACAAACACATAAATAAACATGGTTTAATGGGACAGTCAGCATGGGTTCAATCAAGGGAAGTCTTGCCTCACCAATTTGCTTCATTTCTTTGAAGGTGTGAATAAACTTGGATAAAGGTGAGCCAGTTGATGTAGTGTATCTAGATTTTCAGAAACCTTTTGATAAAGTTCCTCATGAAAGACTCCTGAGAAAACTAAAGAGTCATGGGATACGAGGCAACGTTCTGGTGTGGATTAGGAATTGGTTATAGGGCAGAAAATAGAGGGTAGGATTAAATGGTCATTCTCTCAATGGAGGAGAGTAAATAGTGGAGTGTGGTAGGGATCAGTACTGGGACTAGTGCTATTTAACATTTATAAATGATATAGAAATCGGAACGAAGAGTGAGCTAATTAAATCTGCAGATGACACAAAACTATTCAAGGTTGTTAAGATACATGCGGACTGTGAAATATTGCAGGAAGACTGTAGATGGCAGATTAATGTGGACAAATGCAAACTGATGCACATCGGAAAGAATAATCTGAATCATAGTTACCTGATGCTAGGGTCCACCTTGGGGATCAGCACCCAAGAAAATGATCTACGTGTTGTAGATAATATGTTCAAATCTTATGCTTAGTGTGTGGCGGCGGTCAAAAAAGCAAACAGGATGCTAGGAATTATTAGGAAAAGGACGGTGAATAAGGCCGAAAATATTATAATGCCTCTGTATCGCTCCATTGTGCGACCTTACCTTGAGTATTGTGTTCAGTTCTGGTCGTCGTATCTCAAAAAAGATATAGCAGAATTAGTAAAGGTTCAAAGAAGAGCAACCAAAATAATAAAGGGGATGGAACTCCTCTCTTATGAGGAAAGGTTAAAGAGGTTAGGGTTCTTCAGCTTGGAAAAGAAACAGATGAGGGGAGATATGATTCTACAAAATCCTGAGTGGTATAGAACGAGTAGAAGTGAATCGATTTTTTTTTTTACTCATTCCATTACAAAGATTAGGGAACACTCGAGAAACTTACATGGAAATACATTTAAAATAAATAGGAGGAAATATTTTTTCATTAATGAATAGTTAAGCTCTGGAACTCTTTTCTGAAGAATACAGTAACAGAGGTTAGCATAGCTGAGTTTAAAAAAAAGGTTTGGACAAGTTCCTGGAGGAAAAGTCCATAGTGCGCTATTGAGAGACATGGGGGAGCTACTGCTTGCCCTGTAATTGGTAGCATGGAAAGTTGCCACTATTTGGGTTTCTGCTAGGTATTTGTGACCTGGCTTGGCCACTGTTGCAAACAGAATACTGGGCTAGATGGATCATTGGTCTGACCCAGTATGGCTATTCTTATTTTCTGGATATACATAAAAGGAAGGAAAAAGCCTCAAAGAGCTAACTTGATCAAATGATCTTCACTTCATCATTGGCAAAAAAACCTTCCCAATACTGATATCTTTTTATAAATCTCTTTTTATTTTTTTATTTTTTTACTGTTATATCAATCTGAGAAAAATCTCTTATGTACTGTGATTAGCCATTTCCAACTTTCAAAGTCCATTCATTACTGGTAATGCAAAAGTAAAGCACTTATCTTTATGAAGCACTTGTAGCATATGGAATGAAACAATTCTCCCCTCGTCCCCAGGCGATGGCCAGCGTTTCGCTCAGCTGCTTCAGGGTCCCGGTTGGCGGGGCTCCACTAGAAAAAAGAAAAACAAAAATCACTGCCAGCTCTCAACACAGCACCTTGGATTATATCAAACTCACGGTCTCGTACTTGCACTGACAGTACTTCTGGCTCTAAGTGCCTAACATATCCTCTGTAGAGCTTCAAAATGGCCCCCATTAAATACAAATATGACATCAGACACTGTCACTCTATCCTCCTATCTGAGCATAGCTAGAAAAAATGGCACCATTCAATTCGTATATTCCTAGATATACTCTAATAGGAGGATAGAGTGACAGCATCTGACATCATATCTGTATTTAATGGGGGCCATTTTGAAGATCTACAGAGGATATGTTAGGTACTTAGAGCCAGAAGTACTGTCAGTGCAAGTACAAGACCGTGAGTGTGATATAATCCAAGGTGCTGTGTTGAGAGCTGGCAGTGATTTTTCTTTTTCTTTTTTTCTAGAGAAGCCCCGCCAACCGGGACCCTGAAGAAGCTGAGCAAAACGCTGGCCATCGTTAGCCTGGGGGCCAGGGGAGAATTGTTTCATTCCATATGCTACAAGTGCTTCATAAAGATAAGTGCATTACTTTTGCATTAGAAGTAATGGATACACTTTGAAAGTTGGAAATAGCTAAGCACAGTACATAAGAGATTTTTCTCAGATTATTTTCTGACTGATATAACAATAAAAAAGATAGAGATTTATAAAAATATATCAGTATTGGAAAGGGGTTTTTTTGCCAATGATGAAGTGAAGATCATTTGATCAAATTAGCTCTTTAAATCTGCATGATTTTGAGGCTTTTTCCTTCCTTTTATGAACATCTTGATATCTGTAACATTTTCATGCTGTGGATTTTTTTAGTGTTGCTTTATTCTAGCGAATATATAATTCCATACCCAAATTTTTTATGTTCTTCCATCCGTACAAACACATAAGAATGGATTCAATTAAATTTTAACATGTCCTAGAAGCTAATAAGAAGCTAGATGTTTCAGTAACATGAAGGTCCAACACAGCTAAATCAATCATGAAGTACATATAGGAAAGAGAAATGAAATTTTTGGGAAGGCCGTCACAGTCCAGACTTGATTAGTATTATAAATCTGTGGGAAGATCTCCAACACGGAGTGAATGCAAGAAGACCTAGGAATATTTCTGAGCTATAAAAGTACAGCAAGGATGAGTGGGAAAATGTTCCAAAAGTGAAAACAGAAAGCGGTGTGTTGACCCTGTAATAGGTGCTCTACATGGACAGCAGATGGCGCTGAAATGGAATTGTCCTAGAGCTCAGAACTTGATGTAAAGTTCTGAGCATGCATATCAATCTCAGTTCCAAATCTTAACAGTGAGATAATTCTCAGGCACGTGGGAGGTATGCCTCATCAATCCTGTTGTCTATGGAAAACATCCGTTACAGGTTTCTGTTGATAAGCAAGACTGAATCAGACACAATCATAATAACAGCCGTACTGGACCAGACCAATGGTGTATCTAACCCAGTATCCTGCTTCCAACAATGGCAATTCACGTCACAAGTACCTGATAGAATCCCAAGTAGTAGCAAGATTCATGCTACTGATTCCAGGGACAAGCTGTGGTTTTTCCCATATCTATCGCAATAGCAAACTATGGATTTTTCCTCCAGGAGCTTGTCCAAACCTTTTAAAATCGCTGATCCTCATACCAAGAACAATTTCCCCCTTTCTCTCCATAGCAAGTCCTCTTTTAAGGATTTTAAAACTGATCTGAAAACCTGGTTTTCCGCTAAGCTTAGTTTGCTGAAATTACCAGTGTTATTCTTTGACCCTGTCTTTTTGTGTGCTTGCTTTAACCTCTTTTTGCAATGCATATGTCTCTTAAGACCCTGCTTTCCTAGATATTAATGGAGTTCTTTGCTTGTTTCCTATTTTTAGCCTGTACACCGCTTTCTTCTGCCCGTCAGCTAGAGCGGTATAGAAAATTATTGCAAATAACTAAATACCACATCCTCTGGCAACAAGTTCCAGAGCGTATTTGTGAAGTGAAAAAAAATTCTTCCTGTTCGTTTTAAAACTAGTACCATGTAACTTCCTACTTTTATGAAAGAGTAAAAAAAATCAATTTATGTTTGCCCATTCTACACCACTCAGTAATCTGTAGACCTCTATGATATTCCCTTCTCAGCCATCTCTTTTCCAAGCTGAAGAGTCCTAAACTCTTAAGCCTTTCTTCATGAGAGGAATTCCAGCCTTTAATCATTTTGGTAGACATTCTTGAAATCTTTTCTAATTCTGCTATCTCTTTTGTAACGGCGACCAGAACTGCAAACTACTCAAGGTGAGGTCGCACTATGGAGCAATACAGAGGAATTACAATATTCTTTTACTTTCTATCCCTTTCCAAATAATAATTCCTAGCATTCTGTTTGTCTTTATGGCCGTTGCCACACACTGGACAGAAGATTTATTTATTTATTGCATTTGTATCCCACTTTATCCCACCTATTTGCAGGCTCAATGTGGCTTACATGGTTTTGTTATGACATTGTCATTACAGAATATTAGATACAGTTAGTAGTGTGTAGAGATTAAGTAGGGAAGAAAGAGGAAGTGATTAGGCGGGTGATAGTAGAAGTGGATTTTCCTAACTGGTTCGGTTGGGAAAGTGAATTAGTGAAGCTGTTGGCTCTCGTTGTAGGCCTTGTTGAAGAAGTATATCTTCAGAGATTTGCGAAAGTTATTTGTTTCGACAATTGATTTCAGGTCTGTGGGTAGAGCATTCCATATCTGCGTGCTCGTGTAGGAGAAGGTAGTGGCATGCATCAGCTTGTATTTTAGTCCTTTACAGATGGGGAAGTTCAAATTGAGAAATTTGCGGGATGTCCTTGTGGCGTTTCTGGGAGGTAGGTCCACTAGGTTCAGCATGTAGATCGGGGCGTCTGCGTGAATAATTTTGTGTACAATCGTACATATCTTGAACGCAATGCGTTCTTTAAGTGGGAGCCAGTGCAGTTTCTCTCTTAGGGGTGTTGCACTTTCATATTTAGTTTTTCCAAATATGAGTCTGGCGGTAGTATTCTGGGCTGTTTGGAGTTTTTTGATAGTCTGTTCTTTGCAGCCTGCATATAGTGCGTTGCAGTAATCCAGGTGGCTTATTACCATTGACTATACCAGGGTGCGGAAGACGTATCTCGGGAAGAATGGTCTTACTCTTTTGAGTTTCCACATGGTGTGGAACATCTTTTTCGTCGTGTTCTTCATGTGGGTGTCAAGAGTGAGGTTTCGATCAATAGTAACTCCGAGAATTTTCAGGTTTTGTGAGACTGGAAGAGAGCAGTGTGGTGTGATTATGGTAGAGAAGTTTTCTGTGTTATGTTGGGAGGTGAGTACAAGACATTGGGTTTTTTCTGCGTTAAGTTTTAGTTGGAATGCATCTGCCCAGGTGTGCATGATTTGGAGGCTTTGGTTGATCTCGTTGATTTCAGCATATTATCCATGCTGACACCTAGATCTTTTTCTTGGGTGCTGACTCCTAGGCTGGAACCTAGCATCATGATTTGGATTCTTCTTCCTAATGTACATCACTTTGCAACGGTCCACATTAAATCTAATCTGCCTTTTGGATTTTCAGTCCTCCCACATTCTAATGTCTTCTTGCAATTTTTCACAATCCACATGCATTTAAAAAACTTTGAATAACTGTGTTGTCTGCAAATTTAAATTACCTCACCCGTCATTCCCATTTCCAGATCATTAATAAATATGTTAAATAGCACCGGTTTCAGTATAGATCCCTGGGGCACTCCACTATTCACCATCCTCCACTGAGAGCACTGGTCATGTTATCCTACACTCTGTTTTCTGTCCATCAACCCAATTCCTAATCCACAACAGAACACTGCTTCTTATCCCATGTGTTTTTACTTTTCTTAGGAATCTCTCATGAAGGACTTTATCAAACCCTTTCTGAAAATCTAGATACACTACATCAACTGCATCAACTGGTTCACCTTTCTCCACGTTTATTCATGAATTCAAAGAAACAAAGCAAACTGGCGAGGCAAGACTTCCCTTGGCTGAATCAATGTTAATTCTGTCACATTAAACCCACCTGAGAACTGTCTCACTGTTAAGCTTTAGAACTAATTGATAAGCCGAGACAATTTTGTGCAGAAAAGCCTCACAGAATCTCTCTGGCTACTTTGCTGGGAGATTTAGTGAATTAAGCTTAAAACAGAAGATAATTTGTAGATTAACTGAGAATGTTTTAATTTAATTTAAAAATTAGATATTAGCTTGTTAAAATAGTATAAAATTATTTTCCCTAGTTTAGATTTAATTGGAGTTTGACAGCAGTCAAAAATTTTAACCATGCTGGCTGTCGTTTGGCCTTCCTTTCGCCTTTTTTAATACATTGAATGTATCTGATCTTGGCACCCAGAAAGGTACTTTTGATCATCATCCATGCCTGATGTACATTTTTGAACTTTGCAGCTGTTCTAAGATTTTTTTTTTTTTTGGGGGGGGGGGGGGGGGGGGGGTGAGGTTGACCATTTTCCTCATTCTAGCATAGTCTCAATTTTTGAAAGTTAAATGCTAACGTATTGTATTTCCTGTGTGTACTTCAACTGGTTATTAAATCAAATTTGATCATTTTAAAATGTTATAACCCAGCAATATCAAACTTGTACAGAAAGCTATTCAGAAAAGGAAACAGAATAGCAGTGGGCACAGGCTCACCCAGCAGCGGCACACCTGGATTGCGGCTGCCCTGCCAGCTGAAGCCTCCCAGCAATCTGGCATCTCTTAACTTCAGTCCAACCCCCACCCCTACCTTTGAAATACTTCAGTGCTGAGCTGGCATAGTGGCTGCTCATGCCTGCCCTCTAATGCAACTTTCTGTTCGTGGGACCAGGAAGTTGCATCAGAGGGAAGACTCAGGGCCAGCATGAACAGCCACTATGAGCCGCTGCTCGCCAAACACTGAAGATTTTAAAAGGTGGTGGTTTGGGGGAAATGAAGATCAGAGAAGCTGGATTATTTGGGGCTCAAGCCTGTCCAAAATTGAATGTCTGGCTATCCTCCTGCAGAATATAATCAAACAGTTTGACAAAAAGAAAAAACGAATTACAAATCTGAAATTAGCAGTTCCCCATCCCTAGAGGGATCCAAGAGATCTAAAGGTTAAACATACCCAGCATGCAATGAATGAAAAAAAAATCATTAATGCAAATTTAGGAATGCAATTAACATCCTGAGCAGTCGAGTTTCAGAAGAAGTAATACACCTAGCAAACTACAGTGTTATCAATTTTCAATCTCTTAGCTGCTAGAAAAGTAGTAAAGTGATAATTAATAATACATTTGCATGGGACTTTAAGAAAAAAAGGTTGCAGCCAAATGCACTACACCAGGGCACAACAAAAGAAATTGCTTTCTACTCTAAGTTTCTCTCACCAAATCAGGGAACATTAGTATTCAAATTCATAGAACAGCTTATCTCGATTTCTTAAAGAGCATTTAGATTTGCATTCAGACCACAAATGGTTCAAGTCACCTGAAGAATAGCAGGAGCGCAGGATCCTCAAAATGAAGTCTCTAATAAAGAAGACATTCAATGCTCCATTTCCATTTCCATTGCTTCTTGTACTGCTGCTGAAGGATTTTAATTTTTCACCAGTAAATACAGCTTTTACAACAGGAGGATAATTATTTTCTGGAACCTTGAGGATTTCAGTCATATAAACATTACTTTTACTGAACAAAAAGACATTCTTGAGAAGTTAATAAGACAAAGATTGCAACATCTGACTGAATTCTCAAGACTTTCCATTTTCAATCTCAGAGAGATTGTTCACTTTGATCTGAGCAATGTTTAAGATATATCCTGTGAGTTCTGAATAATTTTATCTTCTAAGCTGTTAACTCTCTGTGATAAATCAAACATGGAAGACTTTAGCAAGTTTGGAAATAGATTCCCAACATACCTCAACATTAACCACTGTAGGCCTTGAAACCAGGAGGATAGAATAGTTAATCTCATGACTGTACTATGGAGTTGTTGAATAACAGCTACATTCTGCAGTTTGACCTGGCAATCCAGCAATCTGCTGAGCAAGACCCAATTTGTCCTTGGCCACAGCAGTCTCTACATATGGCTTCTCCTGGGCTGACGTTTTGCTTGGAGTTGGTCTGGTTGTTGTAGCTCCTCTTGCCACCTCTATAATCATCTTCCTGCAATACTGGGATTTGCAGGACATGTGAACTTTGTGCACGTGGCTGCGGAGGACTAGCTCTAGTATCCAGGCTTAAAATCACTTCTCCAAAGGTCGATTCATGGTCACCCTCCATCATGAACAATTGAGCCAGGGCTCCTCCAGGTACGTTCTGCATTTCTCCTCAAAGAATGAATGACTCAATGGTGCCAGCTGTTGGAGGAATCTCTGATCAAGAGGCAGCAGTTCAGGGTCCTCCTTTACACTTCCCCATTCAGGCAACAAGATAAGTTGAAAAACGTGCTCCCGAGATCAGCATGCTGCCACATCTTGGATCTTCACATTAAATTTTAACTGCCAAACATTTAGACCATTTTTCTAATTTTTGTAGACAATTTCTCATGTTGTCTTCTCCCTCTGGGGTGTCACCTGCAAAAAAGGCAAACTTTTCCTTCTAGCTCTTCAACAATAACACTCACAAATATATTGAACAGAATCAACTCAAGTACTGAGCCCTGAGGTACTTCACTATGTTCCTTTCTTGCCTCTATGTGAATTCCATTTACTGCCATCCTCCACCACCTTTTAACCAACCAATTATGATCCAGTTTATGACCTTCGGTCCCATTCCCGATCTGCTCAGTTTATTTATGAGCCTCTTATGAGGAACAGTAACAAAAGCTTTGCTAAAATTGAAGTGGATCACATCAAGAACATGCCCTCAATCCAGTTCTTTTGTCACCCAGTCAAAGAAATCAAATCTGACATGTTTGACAGTTTGTCTTTGGTAAAACCATATTGCCTCGGATCTTGTAACACGTTGACTCTTCCTTCAACAGTGTCTCCATTACCTTTCTCACCACCAGTCTAGTTTCCCACTGTAAATAATTGTCACAAATTGAATGCAGTGAAAAACAGGTTCAGGCTTTTTAAAGTAAACTAGGCCTCTAAAATCATAGCATCTCTCAGTCCTGATATTTCACTGAAGAAATGTGACAGCCTGCGTAACCTTGGCAGAGTTACAAAGTTGGCAAGGGCTATGTATAGCTGGACATAGGCATACTGAGAAACTATAAAAATAATTGGGCCAGGTGAAGAAAAGTTCAATTTAAGGGTAAGCGAAGTTTGGAGATAGGAGAGCTGAAACTTGGTCATAATTGGATAAGAGATAAGAAAACTGAGACTTGGTCATGATTGGATAAGAGATAAGCAAACTTGCTAAGGTTGAAACTCGGTCCTAATTGGATGAAAGATAAGAAAAGTTAGAAGTTGAGCATAATTTGATATATGTGCCAATTATGACGAAAGTGCAGGTGGGAAAGTGAAATGCTCATAGGGATCTATGGGACCAAAAATGTATAAAAGGTCTGCTACCTAAGCAGTGTTTTCGGAGAAGAAGAGAGAAGCCAGTAACCTTTGAAGGCACATGTCATCAGTCGTGAAGTGCTGTACTACCATGTGAATGCCTGAACTGCTTGTACTACATTTGGGTGAGATATCAATGTTAATAAACTATATTTCTTTATCTACTAAATACTGGGTTCCTTTCTAACTACCTAGGTTTATACTGCCTTGACTGTGTAACCCTGTCATGAGCAGATACCAGGTTAGGGTGATTAAGTATCTAGAGGGGATGTGCAGTTCTTCCCAGGTTAGTAGAAAGCCCATGCCGCTGCCGCCCAAACAGAAGAGGCAGACCTAATAATAAATGTACACCACCCATTCTCTGTTACCACCTTTGAGAAGAGGGATCACATCAGCTTTTACCAAACCTGTGGTATTTCTCCAGTCTTCAAGGATCTATTAAACTCATCCTTTAAGAGGTCCCACTAAAACCTCTCTAATTCCCTCCAATATCCTAGAATGTATCTCATTAGGCCCCATGGCTTTATGTTCAGTTTTCCAACTCGTTCATAAACACTTTTTTTCTGTTAATGGTGTGATATCTACATCTTCAAAGAGAGGGAACCAAGTACAAAAAAAGACCAAGCACAAAAAAAAACAGCACAAAGGGCCTTTAAAAACAAAAGGGAACACAATTTTTTCATTAAAAAAATCCTTTAATAGTGAACTTTGATTAAAGAAAGACCCGACACGGGCCGTGTTTCGGTGCCACCGCACCTGCGTCAGGGGTCACACCAATGACAAAGGAGGATTCAATAGACCAATTTCAAAAGGCTGATGCTTTCCAAAATTCTGTGTGATATATTCCTCCGAATAAAATGTAGTGCGAAGCTCACACAGCAGCAGCATAAATCGTAATGGATAAAGGATAAAGAATAAACATTACATTTTTCCTTTATTTTTGCAGCCATATCTTTGGAGAACCATATCAATTTTCTTTTCCTCTTGCTTTTTAAAATTTTTCTTACATAAAGATTTGTTGCCCTTTTTATATCCCCTTTTAGTTTATTCCCCTGTCCTTCCACCCTTTCCTTCAAGTATCTTTGCATTTTGTTAAAATCTTGTGTTTTTGAAATCCAGAACCTAAGTGTGACCAGCCCCCATGTTAGCTCTAACATCAAACTATACTATGCAGTGAAGTGAATCACACCTTGGAGAAGCAGGAAAGCGATCCTGGCCCTCCAGGGCAGAGTTTTTGAACGCAGTCCTCTGGGCACACTTTGCCAGTCGAGGTTTTCAGGATGTCCCCATTGAATTCAGTGGGGTTATCCTGAAAACCCCAACTGGCTGGGTGTGCTCCAAGGATTGGGCTGAAAACCTCTGCTCCAGCGGATGCAGTATCATCTTGCCTTTAGGGTGTCTCTCCAGGGGCCTCTGCACCAAATGGAAGAGTTAGGATGTTCGTTTACCTGGAGATTTGATTAGTAGGCATATAGACAGCTGGGTGACTGGTGGGCATGAGGATTACTTGGTCACTTGCCTGCCTGGTGCAAAGGATGCTGGGGTGCAGCCAACTGCCTTAGTACACATGGGAACCAACGACATAAGAAAATGTAGAAGGGAGTTCCATAAACAAAATTTAGACTGTTAGGTAGAAAACTGAAATACAGAACTCCAGGATAGCACTCGCAGAAATGCTCTCTGTTCCACAAGAAGTATTCCAGAGGCAGGCAAAGCTCTGGAATCTCAATGAGTGGATGAGACAATAGTGCAAGGAAGAGGCATTTAGATTTGTTAGGAACTGGGCAACATTTGGGGGAAAGGGAACCTATTCTGAAAAGATGGGCTCCACCTCAACCAAGGTAGAATCAAACTGCTGGAACTAATGTTTACAAAGGAAATACTGCAGTTTTTAAAGCAGAACTCAAGGGAAAGCAGACAGTTGCTCAGGAGTGTATTGCTCTGAGGTATCCGTGAAGAATATTATCAAAAAGACATACTGACAAAGAGGCTGCAACAAAGGCAAAAGTAAGCCAGATGCCTTTAAAGGGAAAAGAAAAGCATAAATTATTGCAGGTTATGGATACAATCAAAACACATACTTTGAAATGTTTGTATACTAATGCTTAAAATCTATAAAATAAAGATTGGTAGAGGTTGAGTATATAGCACCCAAAGAGGTGTCTCAGACCTATTGGAAGGCAGATAACCAATTGGACACTAATGCCACAGTACAAATTGGGGAAGGGGGTGCTATATGTTTAAAAAAAAAAAAGAAGAAGAAATTGAGTCAAACAAATTCATCAGGAAATCTGCAACTTGAAAACCTTATGGATAGAAATTCCTTGCACGAAGGCAAAGAGAATATTGGTATGGTTATACTACAGTCTGGATACAATGAGCAGATTGATGATAAAATATTAACAGAAATGTTGCATTACGAAATGTGTGGGAGGTAACATTCCAAGATGAAATAAACTGCTGCTTCATGGAGCACCTAGTTCAGGAACCAACAAGAGGGTGAGCTAGTTTTGGTTTAGTCCTTAGTGGAATACAAGACTTGGTGTGAGAGACAAATGTTGGGGCACATGATCAAATTTGAGATAATTGGAATGAAGACACTAAGAAAATCTAATGGTCACCATTTAACCTTGAAAAGGTCTATAAAATGAGGAACACGGTTTAAAAAAAAAAAAGCCCTAAAGGAGCAGCTATAAAGGTTAGGAGTTTAAATCAGGCATGGACTTTGTTTAAAAATGCCTCAGCACAAATATAGCCCATATGCTTAAAAAGGTAGAAGAAAGACCAAACAACAGGTGAAATAAGCTATTACAACTAAAAGAACATCTTCAAAAAATGGAAAAAGGATATGAATGAGGAAAAAGCGAATGCTACGTACCTGTAGAAGGTATTCTCCGAGGACAGCAGGCTGATTGTTCTCACTGATGGGTGACGTCAACGGCAGCCCCCTCCAACCGGAAACTTCACTAGCAAAGGCCTTTGCTAGTCCTCGCGCGCCGATGCACACCGCGCATGCGCGGCCGTCTTCCCGCCCGAACCGGCTCGTGTTCGTCAGTCCCATATGTAGCAAGACAAAGACAAGGGAAAACACAACTCCAAAGGAGAGGCGGGCGGGTATGTGAGAACAATCAGCCTGCTGTCCTCGGAGAATACCTTCTACAGGTATGTAGCATTCGCTTTCTCCGAGGACAAGCAGGCTGCTTGTTCTCACTGATGGGGTATCCCTAGCCCCCAGGCTCACTCAAAACAACAAACATGGTCAATTGGGCCTCGCAACGGCGAGGACATAACTGAGATTGACCTAACAATTTATCCAACTAACTGAGAGTGTAGCCTGGAACAGAATAAACATGGGCCTAGGGGGGTGGAGTTGGATTCTAAACCCCGAACAGATTCTGAAGCACTGACTGCTCGAACCGACTGTCGCGTCGGGTATCCTGCTGCAGGCAGTAATGAGATGTGAATGTGTGGACAGATGACCACGTCGCAGCTTTGCAGATCTCTTCAATAGTGGCTGACTTCAAGTGGGCCACTGATGCTGCCATGGCTCTAACATTGTGAGCCGTGACATGACCCTCAAGAGCCAGCCCAGCCTGGGCGTAAGTGAAGGAAATGCAATCTGCTAGCCAATTTGAAATGGTGCGTTTCCCCACAGCCACTCCCCTCCTGTTGGGATCAAAAGAAACAAACAATTGGGCGGACTGTCTGTTGGGCTGTGTCCGCTCCAGATAGAAGGCCAATGCTCTTTTGCAGTCCAATGTGTGCAGCTGACGATCAGCAGGGCAGGAATGAGGACGGGGAAACAATGTTGGCAAGACAATTGACTGGTTCAGATGGAACTCCGACACTACCTTTGGCAAGAACTTAGGATGGGTGTGGAGGACTACTCTATTATGATGAAATCTGGTGTAAGGGGCCTGGGCTACCAGGGCCTGAAGCTCACTGACTCTACGAGCTGAAGTAACTGCCACCAAGAAAATGACCTTCCAGGTCAAGTACTTCAGATGGCAGGAGTTCAGTGGCTCAAAAGGAGGTTTCATCAGCTGGGTGAGAACGACATTGAGATCCCATGACACTGTAGGAGGTTTGACGGGGGGCTTTGACAGACCCAAAGAGGCAAAGTCTATGCTCTCAACATCCAGGCCGTGAGAGCCAGAGACCGGAGGTTGGGATGCAGAAGAGCCCCTTCGTTCTGGGTGATGAGGGTCGGAAAACACTCCAATCTCCACGGTTCTTCGGAGGACAACTCCAGAAGGAGAGGGAACCAGATCTGACGCAGCCAAAAAGGAGCAATCAGGATCATGGTGCCTCGGTCTTGCTTGAGTTTCAACAAAGTCTTCCCCACCAGAGATATGGGAGGATAAGCATACAGCAGGCCGTCCCCCAATCCAGGAGGAAGGCATCCGTTGCCAGTCTGCCGTGGGCCTGAAGTCTGGAACAGAACTGAGGGACCTTGTGTTTGGCTCGAGATGCAAAGATATCTACCAAGGGGGTGCCCCACACCTGGAAGATCTGGCACACTACTCTGGAGTTGAGCGACCACTCATGAGTTTGCATAATCCTGCTCAACCTGTCGGCCAGACTGTTGTTTACGCCTGCCAAATATGTGGTTTGGAGCAACATGCCATAACGGCGAGCCCACAGCCACATGCTGACGGCCTCCTGACACAGGGGGCGAGATCCGGTGCCCCCCTGCTTGTTGATGTAATACATGGCAACCTGGTTGTCTGTCTGAATTTGGATAATTTGGTGGGACAGCCGATCTCTGAAAGCCTTCAGAGCGTTCTGGACCGCTCATAACTCCAGGAGATTGATCTGCAGATCGCGTTCCTGGAGGGACCAGCTTCCTTGGGTGTGAAGCCCATCGACATGAGCTCCCCACCCCAGGAGAGACGCATCCGTAGTCAGCACTTTTTCTGGCTGAGGAATTTGGAAAGGGCGTCCCAGAGTCAAATTGGACCAAATCGTCCACCAATACAGGAATTTGAGAAAACTCGTGGACAGGTGGATCACGTCTTCTAGATCCCCAGCAGCTTGAAACCACTGGGAAGCTAGGGTCTATTGAGCAGATCGCATGTGAATAGAAGCCATGGGAGTCACATGAACTGTGGAGGCCATGTGGCCAAGCAATCTCAACATCTGCCGAGCTGTGATCTGCTGGGACGCTTGTACCCGGGAGACGAGGGACAACAGATTGTTGGCCCTTGTCTCCGGAAGATAGGCACGAGCCGTCCGAGAATCCAGCAGAGCTCCTATGAATTCGAGTCTCTGTACTGGGAGAAGATGGGACTTTGGATAATTTATCACAAACCCCAGTAGCTCCAGGAGTCGAATAGTCATCTGCATGGACTGTAGGAGCTCCTGCCTCAGATGTGTTCTTCACCAGCCAATCGTCGAGATAAGGGAACACATGCACTCCCAGCCTGCGAAGCGCTGCTGCTGCTACTACAGCCAGGCACTTCGTGAACACCCTGGGCACAGAGGCGAGCCCAAAGGGTAGCACACAGTACTGGAAGTGACGTGTGCCCAGCTGAAATCGCAGATACTGCCTGTGAGCTGGCAATATCGGGATGTGTGTGTAGGCGTACTTCAAGTCCAGAGAGCATAGCCAATCGTTTACCTGAATCATGGGAACAAGGGTGCCCAGGGAAAGCATCCTGAACTTTTCCTTGACCAGATATTTGTTCAGGGCCCTTAGGTCTAGGATGGGACGCATCCCCCCTGTTTTCTTTTCCACAAGGAAGTACCTGGAATAGAATCCCAGCCCGTCTTGCCCGGATGGCACGGGCTCGACCGCATTGGCGCTGAGAAGGGCGGAGAGTTCCTCTGCAAGTACCTGCTTGTGCTGGAAGCTGTAAGACTGAGCTCCCGGTTAGCAATTTGGAGGCTTCGGAGCCAAATTGAGGTTGTATCCTTGCCGGACTATTTGCAGAACCCAACGGTCGGAGGTTATAAGAGGCCACCTTTGGTGAAAAACTTTCAACCTCCCCCCGACCGGTAGATCGCCCGGCACGGATACATTGATGTCGGCTATGCTCTGCTGGAGCCAGTCAAAAGCTCGTCCCCTGCTTTTGCTGGGGAGCCGCAGGGCCTTGCTGAGGCGCACGCTGCTGACGAGAGCGAGCGCGCTGGGGCTTAGCCTGGGCTGCAGGCTGGCGAGAGGGAGGATTGTACCTACGTTTACCAGAAGAGTAGGGAACAGCCCTCCTTCCCCCATAAAAACGTCTACCTGAGGAGGTAGATGCTGAAGGCTGAAGGCTGCCGTCGGGAGAATTTGTCGAAAGCGTTATCCCGCTGGTGGAGCTGTTCTACCACCTGTTAGACTTTTTCTCCAAAAATGTTGTCCGCTCGGCAAGGGAAGTCCGCAGTCCGCTGCTGGATCCTATTCTCCAGGTCGGAGGCACGCAGCCATGAGAGTCTGCGCATCACCACACCTTGAGCAGCGGCCCTGGACGCAACATCAAAGGTATCATATACTCCTCTGGCCAGGAATTTTCTGCACGCCTTCAGCTGCGTGACCACCTCCTGAAACGGCTTGGCTTGCTCAGAAGGGAGCTTGTCCACCAAGCCCGCCAACTGTCGCACATTGTTCCGCATATGGATGCTCGTGTAGAGCTGGTAGGACTGAATCTTGGCCACGAGCACTGAAGAATGGTAGGCCTTCCTCCCAAAGGAGTCTAAGGTTCTGGAGTCTTTGCCCGGGGGTGCCGAAGCATGTTCTCTAGAACTCTTAGCCTTCTTTAGGGCCAGATCCACCACACCAGAGTCATGAGGCAACTGAGTGCGCATCAGCTCTGGGTCCCCATGGATCCGATACTGGGATTCGATCTTCTTGGGAATGTGGGGATTAGTTAATGGCTTGGTCCAGTTCGCCAGCAATGTCTTTTTTAGGACATGATGCATGGGTACTGTGGACGCTTCCTTAGGTGGAGAAGGATAGTCCAAGAGCTCAAACATTTCAGCCCTGGGCTCATCCTCCACAACCACCGGGAAGGGGATGGCCGTAGACATCTCCCGGACAAAGGCCGCGAAAGACAGACTCTCGGGAGGAGAAAGCTGCCTTTCAGGGGAGGGAGTGGGGTCAGAAGGAAGGCCATCAGACTCCTCGTCAGAGAAATATCTGATGTCCTCCTCCTCCTCCCACGAGGCCTCACCATCGGTATCAGACACAGGTTCACGAACCTGCGTCTGAAGCCGTGCCCGACTCGACTCCGTGGAAACACGGCCACGGTAGGAGCGTCGAGAGGTGGACTCCCTCGCCAGCATCGGCGAAGCTCCCTCCGCCGACGTCGTCGGGGAGTCTGCCTGGGATGCGGCCGTAGCCCCTCGGGCAAGGGGCCAGCCGGCACCTCACTCGATGGTACTGGTGGCGCAAGCACCCCCGGTACCGGAGGGGAAGGGCGCAACAGCTCTCCCAGAATCTCTGGAAGAACGCCCCGGAGACTCTCGTGCAGAGCGGCTGTGGAGAAAGACTGAGAAGCCGATGCAGGCGTCGATGTCAGAGTCTGTTCCAGGTGTGGAGGCGGTTCCGGGCTGTCCAAGGGGGAGCGCATCGACACCTCCTGAAGAGAGGGTGAGCAGTCCTCCCGGTGCTGATGCCTACTGGGTGCCGACTGCCTCGGCGACCCAGAGCTCTCAGTACCAAGATGGGAAGGAGACCGGTGACGATGCTTCTTAGACTTCTTCAAGCGAAGCATGTCACCGGAGCTTCCCGGTACCGACAAGGAGGACGTAGAATCCAACCGTCGCTTCCTCGGGGCCGAGGCCGAAGAAGGTCGATCTCGGGGGGGCTGTACCGCAGGAGCCCTCAGGGCAGGGGGAGACCCACCCGAAGGCTCACCGCCACCAGCAGGGGAATGGACAGCCCTCACCTGCACTCCAGACGAAGCACCACCGTCCGACATCAGCAACAGCGGAGGTCCCGGTACCACCGACGTCGACGCAGCCTTTCGATACCTCAGTACCGACGATGCCGGAGGTAGAGGCCTCGATGCAGTCGATGCCGATGCACTCGATGCCCGTGCTGTTGTCGTCGAAGAGCCTGAGAACAACGCGTTCCACTGGGCCAATCTCGCTACCTGAGTCCTCTTTTTTAAAAGAGCACAAAGACTGCAGGCCTGCGGGCGGTGCCCAGCCCCCAGACACTGAAGACACGAAGCGTGCCTATCAGTGAGCGAGATTACCCGGGCGCACTGGGTGCACTTCTTGAAGCCGCTGGAAGACTTCGATGACATGGGCGGAAAAATCACGCCGGCGAAATCAAAATTCGCGATGATGACGAAGGGCACCAAAAAGAAGGGAGAAAAACCCGAATCGAGGCCAAATAGGCCGGTCCCAAAAGCGAAAGGAAACTTACGTGGGGAAAAAGCTGGAAACACGGGAAAAGGGTAAAGACTGATCGGTCTCTTTTTTTTTAGCGAAAATCGCGAAGACGCGCGAGGTCAACTTGAGGGGCACGAAACGGCGGTAAAACACAACCGTCCCGAGCGTGGACAAAAGAAGACTGACGAACATGAGCCGGTTCAGGCGGGAAGACGGCCGCGCATGCGCGGTGCGCATCGGCGCGCGAGGACTAGCAAAGGCCTTTGCTAGTGAAGTTTCCGGTTGGAGGGGGCTGCCGTGGACGTCACCCATCAGTGAGAACAAGCAGCCTGCTTGTCCTCGGAGAACAGGAAGAACATAAGCACTGGCATGTTTGAAAAGAAGCTTGCTACAGAAACAAAAACTTTCAGATACATTAGAAGCAGGAAGTCTGTGAAGGAGGTAATTGAACCATTTGATCATCAAGTAGTAAATTTGTAAATTGAAAAATATAAAATTCTCAAGAGAGTGCCATAGGGTTCTGAATTGAGACTGGTGCATTTTAACATTTATAAACGATCTGGACCTGGGAATGAGTAAGGTGATCAAATCTGCAGGAGACACAAAATTATTCAGTTATTAAATTGCATGCAGACTGTGAGAAATTGTAAGTGGACCATATAAGACTAGAAAACTGGGCATCCAAACGGCAGATGAAATTTAATGTAGACAAGTGCAAAGTGATGCAAACTGGGAAGAATAACTCAAATTATGGCTACACTAGGTTCCACATTAGGAATTGCCATCTGGGAAAAAGATCTAGGTGTCATTTTAGAAAATACACTGAATCTTTCGCTTCTGTGTGCGGCAACAGCCAAAAAAGCAAACAGAATTTTAGGAATTATTAGGTAAGAAATAGAAATAAAACAAAGAATATCACACTGCCTCTATCAATCCATGGTGTGACTGCACCTTGAGTACTGTGTGCAATTCTGGTTGCCACATCTTAAAAAAAAAAAAGATATAGAAGAATTAGAAAAGGTACAACCAATTAGAGAAGGGCAACCAAACTGATCAAGGGAATTTAACTCCTCTCATATAAAGAAAGGCTAAAGAGATTTGGGCTCTTCATCTTGGAGAACAGATAGCTGAGAGAGAATATAGTAAGATGTCTAAAAAAAATCCTGAGAGGAATGGATAAATGTGCATTGTTTATTTTTTTAAATAGTACAAAGACTTAGTGGACATGCCATGAAGTTACATAGTAATATTTTCTCTTGTTTTAAAAGTATGTTTGTCATTCAGCTCATAGTTAAGCTCTGGAACTTGCTGCCAGAGGATGTGGTAAGAGCAGTTAGTATAGCTGTCTTTAAAAAAGGTTTAGACAAACTCCTTTAACATCTTTGTGAGTGATATTGTGGAAGGGCTGTCTGGTAAGGTTTGCCTTTTTTAAAATTTTTTTTATTTTTTTCTTACATTTGTACCCCGCGTTTCCCCACTCATTGCAGGTTCAATGCGGCTTACATATTATACACAGGTACTTATTTGTACCTGGGGCAATGGAGGGTTAAGTGACTTGCCCAGAGTCACAAGGAGCTGCCTGTGCTGCAGTGGGAATCGAACTCAGTTCCCCAGGACCAAAGTCCACCGGTTGAAACCGAAATTTGTAACAGGGTAGATACCCCAGAGGGTGTGGACAGTAAGAGGAGGGATCTAGCGAAGCTTGAAGAATAGTCCAGAAACTGGCAACTAAAAAGTACAGGTTCATGCATGGCCTGCAAAAATCCAAGAAGTCAGTACGGTAGATGGGGTGAAGTACTTCCGTGTACAAAAGAAGAGCAGGACTTGGGGAGTGGTCGTATCTGATGATCTTAAGGTGGCCAAACAGGTAGAAAAGGCAAAAGCTAAAGCCAGAAGGATGCCTGGATGAAAGGGAGAGGAATGGCCAACAGGAAAAAATAAATAAATAAATAAAGAGGCAATAGTGTATAAATCGCTGATGGAGGGCCCATTTTAGGGTGCTGTATGCAATTTTGGAGACTGCACCTAAAAATATATAAAGAGGATGGAATCATTATTTATTAATTACTTGTTACATTTGTATCCCACATTTTTCCACCTATTTGCAGGCTCAATGTGGCTTACATAGTACTGTAAAGGCATTCGCCAATTCCAGTAACAATACAGTATAATGTTGTGGTAGAATAAGGTTCGTGTGTACAGACACATTAGGGAATCATAGACAGGAAGAGTTATCATATGTCCATTACGAGCTTTGGTTTCGTTGTGTTGCAGGGTACAGGCATTTAAGTTGGGTCGGTAGGGTATGCCTTTTTGAACAGGATAGTTTTTAATGATTTCCGGAAGTTTAGGTGATCATAAGTTGCTTTCACGGCTTTTGGTAATGTGTTCCATAGTTGTGTGCTTACAGTGGGGGAAATAAGTATTTGATCCCTTGCTGATTTTGTAAGTTTGCCCACTGACAAAGACATGAGCAGCCCATAATTGAAGGGTAGGTTATTGGTAACAGTGAGAGATAGCACATCACAAATTAAATCCGGAAAATCACATTGTGGAAAGTATATGAATTTATTTGCATTCTGCAGAAGGAAATAAGTATTTAATCCCTCTGGCAAACAAGACCTAATACTTGGTGGCAAAACCCTTGTTGGCAAGCACAGCGGTCAGACGTCTTCTGTAGTTGATGATGAGGTTTGCACACATGTCAGGAGGAATTTTGGTCCACTCCTCTTTGCAGATCATCTCTAAATCATTAAGAGTTCTGGGCTGTCGCTTGGCAACTCGCAGCTTCAGCTCCCTCCATAAGTTTTCAATGGGATTAAGGTCTGGTGACTGGCTAGGCCACTCCATGACCCTAATGTGCTTCTTCCTGAGCCACTCCTTTGTTGCCTTGGCTGTATGTTTTGGGTCATTGTCGTGCTGGAAGACCCAGCCACGACCCATTTTTAAGGCCCTGGCGGAGGGAAGGAGGTTGTCACTCAGAATTGTACGGTACATGGCCCCATCCATTCTCCCATTGATGCGGTGAAGTAGTCCTGTGCCCTTAGCAGAGAAACACCCCCAAAACATAACATTTCCACCTCCATGCTTGACAGTGGGGACGGTGTTCTTTGGGTCATAGGCAGCATTTCTCTTCCTCCAAACACGGCGAGTTGAGTTCATGCCAAAGAGCTCAATTTTTGTCTCATCTGACCACAGCACCTTCTCCCAATCACTCTCGGCATCATCCAGGTGTTCACTGGCAAACTTCAGACGGGCCGTCACATGTGCCTTCCGGAGCAGGGGGACCTTGCGGGCACTGCAGGATTGCAATCCGTTATGTCATAATGTGTTACCAATGGTTTTCGTGGTGACAGTGGTCCCAGCTGCCTTGAGGTCATTGACAAGTTCCCCCCTTCTAGTTGTAGGCTGATTTCTAACCTTCCTCATGATCAAGGATACCCCACGAGGTGAGATTTTGCGTGGAGCCCCAGATCTTTGTCGATTGACAGTCATTTTGTACTTCTTCCATTTTCTTACTATGGCACCAACAGTTGTCTCCTTCTCGCCCAGCGTCTTACTGATGGTTTTGTAGCCCATTCCAGCCTTGTGCAGGTGTATGATCTTGTCCCTGACATCCTTAGACAGCTCCTTGCTCTTGGCCATTTTGTAGAGGTTAGAGTCTGACTGATTCACTGAGTCTGTGGACAGGTGTCTTTCATACAGGTGACCATTGCCGACAGCTGTCTGTCATGCAGGTAACGAGTTGATTTGGAGCATCTACCTGGTCTGTAGGGGCCAGATCTCTTACTGGTTGGTGGGGGATCAAATACTTATTTCCCTCTGCAGAATGCAAATAAATTCATATACTTTCCACAATGTGATTTTCCGGATTTAATTTGTGATGTGCTATCTCTCACTGTTACCAATAACCTACCCTTCAATTATGGGCTGCTCATGTCTTTGTCAGTGGGCAAACTTACAAAATCAGCAAGGGATCAAATACTTATTTCCCCCACTGTATGTAGGAAAGCTGGATGCATAGGTTGATTTGTATTTGAGTCCTTTGCAGCTTGGGTAGTGGAGATTTAGATATTTTCGTGTTGATCCTGTTGTGTTTCTGGTTGGTAGGTCTATGAGGTCTGTCATGTATCCCTGGGCTTCGCCGTAGATAATTTTATGAACCAGGGTGCAGATTTTGAAAGCAATACGTACTTTGATTGGGAGCCAGTGCAGTTTTTCTCGGAGGGGTTTGGCTCTTTCGAATTGTGTTTTTCCAAATATAAGCCTGGCTGCTGTGTTTTGAGCGGTCTGAAGTTTCTTTATAATTTGTTCTTTGCATCCCACATAAATTCCGTTGCAGTAGTCTACATGGTTTAGTACCATTGATTGTATCAAGTTGCAAAATGTTTCCCTCGGGAAGAATGGTTTCACATATTTGAGTTTCCACATTGAGTGGAACATTCTCTTTGTTGTAGATTTCACTTGGTTCTCTAGTGTGAGGTTACGGTCGATTGTAACTCCGAGAATTTTCAGGCTGTCTGAGATAGGGAGGGTATAATCTGGGGTGTTTATGTTTGTGGGTTTGTTCGTATTGTATTGTATAGGGATGAGTGGATGAGACAGTGTATTTTCTGTGTTGAGTTTTAATTGAAATGCATTTGCCCACGAGTCCATGATATTCAAGCTGAGCTTGATTTTGTTGGTGATTTCTGTCTGATCACGTTTGTAAGGAATGTATATTGTGATATCGTCTGCATAGATGAAAGGGTTAAGGCCTTGGTTGGATAAGGATTTGGCTAGTGGGGTCATCATTAGGTTGAAAAGGATCGATCATAGTGGTGATTCTTGAGGTACTCCGCATTCTGCTTTCCACTGTGGTGGTATGTTTGAGCTTGATTTCACTTGATATGTTCTAGTGGTTAGGAAACCCTTGATCCAACTAAGTATGTGTCCGCCAATCCCGAAGTAATCTAGGAGTCTTAGTAGTATTTTATGGTTTACCATGTCAAACGCACTGGACATGTCGAATTGGAGAAGTATGCTTTTGCCTGTTGCTATTTCCTGCTTGAATTTGGCTAGGAGGGTAATTAGTACTGTTTCAGTGCTATGGAGGGGGTGAAATCCTGATTGAGATTCATGTAATATTGTGAATTTGTTTATATAATCAGTAAGTTGTTTGGTTACCATGCTTTCCATCAGTTTGACCACCAGTGGGATTGATGCTACTGGGTGGTAGTTAGTGATTTTGATTTTTTTTTCTTGGGATCATTTGGTATTGGGGTGAGTAGGATGTTGCCTTTTTCCTTATGGAAGAGACCTTATTGAAGCATTTAGTTTACGTGGGATGTAAGGTCTGCTATGAAGCGGTGTGTGTGTGTGTGGGGGGGGGGGGGGGGCAGATTCTATTAGGTAGCTGGGGCAGGTATCCAATTTACAGTGAGAGTTGGAGAACCTATTAATCGCCTGGGTGACTGTTTCCGTGGTGAGGAGAGCGAAGTTTGACCAGGTTCGGTCCGCTGGGTATTCACCAGGGGTTGGGTCCAAGCTAGTGATGTAATTTTCGATATCGGTGTTGTCCTGAGGTAGCGTGTTACATAGGTTTGCAATTTTTTCATTGAAGTATTTAGCAAGGTTGTCGGCAGATGGGATATCTGTATTTTTTGTGGTGACCAAGATGATGTCTAGTAGTTTGTTCACGAGTTGGTATAATTTCTTCGTGTCTTTGTAATCTGGCCCTATTTTAGTTTTATAGTATGACCTTTTGGTCTGTCTTATTGCGTATTTGTATTTTCTTTGTATTTGTTTCCATGCGTTGAGTGTGTGTTCGTCTTTTATTTTTTTCCAAGCTCGTTCGAGTTTCCTGGATTGTGTTTTTATTTTTTTCAGCTCTTTGTTGAACCACGGTATCGAGGTGAGGTTCTTGTTCGTAAGGGTGTTATTTCGTCCAGTATGCTTCTGTATCTTTTATCCCATTCTGAGAGGTAGTATATGGAGTCTGTTTGTGCTATCCATTCGTTTATTTGTATATCTGTGTTGCTGGAATGTTTCCGAGTCTATTTGGTCTCTTGTGCTGTAGGTTGTGTGTTCTTGTATTACTACTTAACATTTCTAGAGCGCTACTAGGGTTACGCAGCGCTGTACAAAATAAACAAAGAAGGATGGTCCCTGCTCAAATGAGCTTACAATCTATGGTGTGAACCCTTTTTCCACCATTTCAAGGATAGGTTTAGTTTGTAGTGGTCAGTCCATGGTGTTTCTGTCCATTTAATTTCTGTTATTATTAGGTTCTGGTCTGTGGACAGATTGTATGACATGAGGTCGAGTGTGTGTCCTTTGACATGGGTTCCTTGCATGTGTAGCCATTTAAGATCCCATGAGTGGAGGAATTCCTTGCATTCTCGTGCGTTGGTAGAGTTTGGGTCTTCTAGGTGGAGGTTAATGTCTCCTAATACTAGTATATTGGAGTTGGCTACACATGTGTTTGAAATGAAGTCCATGAAGTTGGTCTGGCCTTCGTTCCAATTACCTGGAGGTCTGTAAAACAAGACACAATTCACATGATCCTTTAGGGTTTTGTTGTGGATTCTGATTGAGGCAATTTCAAGTTGAGGTGTTATGGACTCGGCAGTGGTTTCGGTGGTAAAGTGGGACCGATATATTAGTGCTATGCCTCCGCCTCTCTTTTCTTTTCTGGTCCAGTGTGTGATTTTGTATCCTGGAGGGCACAGGTCTAGGATTATAGGGTCCTTTTGGTCATGGATCCAAGTTTCCGTGAGGAAGAGTAGGTTGAGGTTTTCTGACATGATCCAGTCTGTTAGTATTGCTGTTTTATTTACAGTGGATCTAATGTTGACGTAGCCCACTTGGATTGTTTGGAATGGGTCTTCTGTATTTGGTGTTAAGTGGGCGGCTACAAAACTGGTCAATGGTCTCCGTCATAAGACATATAAAGACAGACCTCAATATGTATACTATGGAAAAACGGCAGGAGGGAGGGGATATGATAGATGTATTTAAATATTTTCATGGCCTTAATGTACAGAAGGTGAGTCTATTTCAAGTGAAAGAAAATTCTGAAATGAGAGAACACAGGATAAAGTTAAAAGGCCCAGGAGTAATCTAAGGAAATACCTTTTACAGAAAGGGTGGTGGATATGTGGAACAGCCTCTCGGTGGAGGAGACAAAGACTGTATTTGAAAGTGTGGGACAAGCACGTGGACTCTGTTAGGGCAGGAGTTCTCAACCCAATCTGGTTTTCAAGATATCCACAATGAATATGAATGATTCATTGTGGGTATCCTGAAAACCTGACTGGCTGGGTGTGTCCCAAGGACTGGGTTGAGAACCCCCTGTGTTAGGGAAAGGGCGACACAGTGGATGGGTAGACTGACAATGAGCCATTTGGCCTCTGACGTCGCTGCGCTCCTCCCCAGGGGCAGTGACGTAGAGGGGAGAGGAGGAGCAGCTGCAGAGACGTCAGCCAATGTGAGATGGCTGTCTATGGAGGTGCGTTTTAGTTGTAAGATTTTTTTTTCTTTTTTTCGTTATGTACGGGCTGCTGCTGCTCAACAGGAGCAGCAGCGGCCGGAAAGAGTTAGTATTTGCGGCTAAGGGGGTTGATATGGGCGGGGGGGAGGGTGATACGCCGAGGGGTAGGGGCTTGGTGATCCGTCGTTACAGAGGACCTTGGGTGACGCACGGGGGGGGGGGGGGCAGGAGGGGAGGGGATTGTCGCTGGACATGGGTGGCTAGAAGGGGGCGGGGGGGAGGGGAGGGTCGCAGCGCGGGTGGTTGGCAGGCAGTGTCGAGCGATTCCTAGGCAGGGGGAGGAGTAGGGAAACATGCTCCGCGTGTTTCCCTACTCCTCCCCCTGCCTGAGTCGTTGTTTGCTGCTGGCTGGGTCGGAGGAGTAGACTCCTCCCCGTGCCTGAGTCATTGTTTGCTGCTGGCTGTCATTGTACACTCGCTGCAGCTGATTCGCTGCTCCCTGCCGGCTCCTCCCCTCTCCCTGACATCACTTATCTACTCCATCTAACTCTGTCCAGAAACCACGGTTCCAGGCAGCCTCAGAACGTTGGAGGTGAGAATTATATAGGATGATTATAAAACTAGGCAGCTATTCACTGCAGCATGGTATGTGGACAGTGCACTGAAATGCACTCTGATAGAAGAGTTTTGAAATAAGTCATATAGATAACCTAAGAGATACAGATAACACAAAATTGTAATAGGAGGACGTGTAATAGGGTTGCACATACAGTGAAGATACTAACCTGTAGCTGGTATTCTCCGAGGACAGCAGGATGATTGTTCTCACAAGTGGGTTGATGTCCACGTCGGCCCAGGAAGTGGCAAAAGTTTTCCAGCAAAAATATAAAACTTTGCTAGAGTCTCCGAGCGCGCGAGGAGCGCGTACAGCGCATGCGCGGACGACTTTTCACCCGTCGCGAGCGTGCCTCCTCAGTTAAATCAAAAAGTATATAAATAAGAAAACAACTCCAAAGGGGAGGTGGGCGGGATTGTGAGAACAATCAGCCTGCATTCCTCGGAGAATACCAGCTACAGGCTAGTATCTTCGCTTTCTCCGATGACAAGCAGGCTGCTTGTTCTCACAAGTTGGGTATCCCTAGTATCCAGGCTCACTCAAAACAATGAACATTGGACAACTGGGCCTCGCAACGGCGAGGACATAACACAGATTGACCTGAAAACATAGAGAACTGAGAGTGCAGCCTGGAACAGAACAAAAATGGGTCTAGGGGGGTGGAGTTGGATTCTAAAACCCGAACAGATTCTGCAGCACTGACTGCCCAAACCGACTGTTGCGTCGGGTATCCTTGTGAAGGCAGTAGTGAGATGTGAATGTGTGGACTGATGACCACGTTGCAGCCTTGCAAATCTCAATGGAGGCTGACTTTGAGTGAGCCACTGACGCAGCCGTGGCTCTAACATTGTGAGCCGTGACATGGCCCTCCAGAGTCAGCCCAGCTTAGGCGTAAGTGAAGGAAATGCAATCTGCTAGCCAATTAGAGATTGTGCGTTTTCCGATGGCGACTCCCCTCCTGTTGGGGTCGAAAGAAACAAACAACTGGGTGGACTGTCTAAAGGGCTTTGTCCGCTCCACGTAAAAGGCCAATGCTCTCTTGCAGTCCAAGGTATGCAAACTGGTTTCGCCAGGGCGGGTATGAGGACAGGGAAAATATGTTGGCAAGACAACTGACTGGTTCAGATGGAACTCCGACACCACCTTTGGCAGGAACTTAGGCTGCGTGCGGAGGACTACTCTGTTGTGATGAAACTTCATATAAGGTGCATGCACTACCAAGGCCAGAAGCTCACTGCCCCTACGAGCTGACATAACAGCCACCAAGAAAACGACCTTCCATGTCAAGTACTTCAGATGGCAGGAATTCAGTGGCTCAAAAGGAGCTTTCATCAGCTGGGTGAGAATGACGTTGAGATCCCATGACACTGGTGGAGGTTTGACCGAGGGCTTTGACAAAAGCAAACCTCTCATGAAGCGAACAACTAAAGGCTGTCCAGAGATAGGCTTACCCTCTACACGGCGATGATAAGCACTAATCGCACTAAGGTGAACCCTTACGGAGTTGGTCTTGAGACCAGACTCTGACAAGTGTAGAAGGTATTCAAGCAGGGTCTGTTTAGGACAAGAAAGAAGATCTAGGGCCTTGCTGTCACACCAGATGGCAAACCTCCTCCATTTGAAAGAGTAACACCTCCTCGTGGAATTTTTTCTGGAAGCAAGCAAGACTCGGGAGACTCCCTCTGAAAGACCCAAGGAGGCGAATTCTAAGCTCTCAACATCCAGGCCATGAGAGCCAGAGACTGGAGGTTGGGATGTAGAAGCGACCCCTCGTTCTGAGTGTTGGAAAACACTCCAATCTCCATGGTTCTTTGGAGGACAACTCCAGAAGAAGAGGGAACCAAATCTGATGAGGCCAGAAGGGTGCAATCAGGATCATGGTTCCGCAGTCTTTCTTGAGTTTCAGCAAAGTCTTCCCTACTAGAGGTATGGGAGGATACGCATACAGAAGGCCTGTCCCCCAATGTAGGAGAAAGGCATCTGATGCTAGTCTGTCGTGGGCCTGAAGCCTGGAAAAGAACTGAGGGACCCTGTGATTGATCTGAGTGGCAAAAAGATCCACCGAGGGGGTGCCCCATGCTCAGAAGATCTTGCGGACTACGCCCATGTTCAGTGGCCACTCGTGAGGTTGCATTATCCTGCTCAACCTATCGGCCACTGTTGTTTACACCTGCCAGATTAAGTGGCTTAGAGAAACATGCCGTGACGGCGAGCCCAAAGCCACATCTGGATGGCTTCCTGACACAGAGGGCGAGATCTGGTGCCCCCCTGCTTGTTGGTGTAAAACATGGCAACCAGATTGTCTATCTGAATTAAGATTACTCGGTTGGACAGCCGATCTCTGAAAGCCTTTCGAGCGTTCCAGATTGCTCTTAATTCCAGGAGGTTGATCTGCAGACCTTTTTCCTGAAAGGACCAGGCTCCCTGAGTGTGGAGCCCATCTACATGAGCTCCCCACCCCAGGAGAGATGCATCCATCGTCAGCACTTTTCGTGGCTGAGGAACTTGGAATGCTCGCCCCATGGTCAAATTGGATCGAATCGTCCACCACTTAAGAGAATTACGAAAGTCAGTGGACAGTTGGATTACATCCTCTAGATCCCCCGCAGCTTGAAACCACTGGGAAGCTAGGGTCCATTGAGCTGATCTCATATGTAGACGTGCCATGGGCGTTACATGAACTGTGGAGGCCATGTGCCCCAGAAGACATAACATCTGCCGGGCTGTGACCTGCTGAGACGCTTGAACCATGGACACTAGGGACAGAAGGCTGTCCACCCTTGCCTTGGGGAGATAAGCTCGAGCTGTCTGAGTGTTCAGCAGAGCTCCAATGAATTCCAATTTTTGGACTGGGGTGAGATGGGACTTGGGATAATTTATGACTAACCCCAGTAGCTCCAGCACCTGAATAGTCATTCGCATAGACTCCAGAGCACCTTCCTTCGAGGTGCTCTTCACCAGCCAATCGTCGAGATAAGGAAACACATGCACTCCCAGTCTGTGTAGCAACGCTGCAACTACAGCTAGGCATTTTGTAAACACTCTGGATGCAGACGCCAGGCCAAAAGGCAGTACACAGTACTGAAAGTGCTGTGTTCCCAGCTGAAATCGAAGATACTTTCTGTGAGCTGGAAGTATCAAGATGTGTGTGTAAGCATCCTTTAAGTCCAGAGAGCATAGCCAATCGTTTTCCTGAATCATGGGAAGAAGGGTGCCTAGGGAAACCATCCTGAACTTTTCTCGGAGAAGAAATTTGTTCAGGGCCCTTAGGTCTAGGATGGGACGCATCCCCCGTTTTCTTTTGCACAAGGAAGTACCTGGAATAGAATCCCAGCCCTTCTTCTCCTGGTGGAATGGGTTCGACCGCTTCAGCCTGTAGAAGGGCGGAGAGTTCCTCTGCAAGTACCTGTTTGTGCTGGGAGCTGTAGGACTGAGCTCCCGGTGGGCAATTTGGAGGCTTCGATTCCAGATTGAGGGTGTATCCTAACCGGACAATTTAAGAACCCACTGGTCGGAGGTTATAAGAGGCCACACCTTTGGTGAAAAAACATTAACCTCCCCCCAACCGGGAAGTCATCTGGTACGGACACGTTTACTGAGGCTATGCTGAACTGGAGCCAGTTAAAAGCTCGTCCCTTGCTTTTGCTGGGGAGCCGCAGTGGCCTTAGGTGAACACTGTTGACGAGAATGAGCGCGCTGGGACTGAGCCTGGGCAGGCTGCCGAGAAGCAGGAGTGTACCTACGCCTAGCATAGTAATAGGGTGCACTCCTCTTCCCTCCAAAAAGCCTCCTAGATGAGGAGGTAGTAGCAGAAGACGCCCAATGGGAGAAAGAATCCATAGCACCATTGTGCTTCTTGATCTGGTCAACTAGATCCTCTACTTTCTCACCAAAACGTTTATCCCACTGGCAAGGAACATCCGCCATCCGCTGCTGGACTGAATGATCCAGGTGAGAGACATGCAGCCATGAGAGTCTGTACATCACTATACCTTGGGCAGCGATCCTGGATGCTACATCAAAAGTGTCAAACATACCCCTGGCCAGGAATTTTCGACACGCCTTCTGCTGCCTGACCACCTGGCAAAAGGCTCGGCCTGCTCCAGAGGGAGTGCATCAACCAAGCTGGGCAGTTGCCTCATTGAGTTCCGCAAGTGGATGCTCGTGAAGAGCTGGTAAGATTGAATTTTGGTGGCGAGCATAGCAGCCTGATACGTCTTCCTCCCAAAAGAATCAAGAGTCCTAGCTTCTCTGCCTGGGGGCGCTGAGGCATAGTCCCTAGTACTCTTGACTCTCTTGAGGGCGGAGTCCACCATCATGGAATTGTGGGGTAACTGAGACCTCATCAATCCAGGTTCACCATGGATTCGATACTGGGATTCAGTTTTCTTCGGGATCACGGGGCCAGAGGGAACGACCAGTTCCGCATAAGGACTTCCTTCACTACCTTATGTAGAAGAGCCGTCACAGCCTCTCTAGGTGGAGAAGGATAATCCAGGACCTCAAGCATCTCAACCCTGGGCTAATCCTCAACCTCCATAGTGAAAGGAAAAGCCGTAGCCATTTCCCGGACAAAAGATGTAAAGGACAGACTCTCCGGTGGAGATAGTCTCCTTTCTGGTGGAGGGGAAGGTTCAGAGGGAAGCCAAAGGACTTGTCAGAAGAAAAGTACCTGGGGTCTTCCTCTGATTCCCATGAATGCTCCTCTTCAGTATCGGATTACCTCCCTCAGGGCACTCCAAGACTGAGCCTGCCTCGATGCCGAGGAACAACGTCCTCGATGGCGATGTTGAGAAGTTGACGCCTGCCTAGACTGCGGTGAAGCTTCCTCCACCGACATCGAAGGGGAGTTAACCCAGGTGGGTAGCTGACAATGCCGCAGGCAGCACAGAGGCCGGGGACCTCTCCGCAGGAGAAGGGCCAGACACCACTGCAGCCTGCGGCATGTAAGGCACAAGCACCCCTGACACTGAAGCAGACTGGCGCAGCAATCCCTCCAGAAGCTCTGGAAGCAGGGCCCGGATGCGTTCGTTGACAGCCACCATCAGAAAAGGCTGCGGGGTTGGTGGAGCAGCCGGCGAGGCTTGGGAGGAGGTATCGGGCTGCCACGAGATCGATGCATCGGCACCTCCTGTATAGAGGGGGAGCGGTCCTCTTGACGCCGACGCTTCTCCGTGTGTCAAAGGAGAACGATGATGGTGCTTCTTAGCCTTTGGTCGACGCCCGTCATCAAGACTCCTTGGTGCTGATGAAGAGGACAAGGAATCCTCACGTCTCCTCGGGGCCAGGTCCGAAGAAGGTTGATCCCAGCGGGCCTGTATAACAGGAGGCCTCGAAGCAAGTGGAGACCCACTCGACGCCTCACTGCTCCCAGCATGTGGTGGTCTCGGGGCAGCCACTACCTCTCCTTCCGACATCGATGCTCCTCTCAGTGTCGACTCCGACCTCGGTACCGATGTCGTTGTCGAGGGACTGGACCGAGCCCCAAAAAGCTTTTCTTGCTGGGCTTCTCGAGACGCTTGAGCCGTTTCTTCATATGAAGACACAGACTACAAGCGGCTAGGCTATGGTCGGGCCCAAGGCACTGGATACACCAGGCGTGGGTACTGGTACCTGAGATGGTCCGGTTGCACCGAGTACAACGTTTGAAGCCGCTAGGTGTCCTCGATGACATGGAAGGAAAAACGGCTTCGGCGAAATCAGACGACGCAATTGTGCCAAAAAAGTGAAGAACACAAAAAGGGGAAAACCCGGCCGCAGCGAAAAGAAAGTAAACTTAATAATAGGCCAAAAAACACTAAAGGAAACTACAGGAATAAAAAAATGTAAAAGAAATAGAAAAAATAAAGAAAAAAGTCGTCATTCTTGTTCCTGGGCCAAAGAACGAGGAGTGACGGAAAAAAACTATGTCACCTCGTCCGGACAAAAAAGAACTGAGGAGGCACGCTCGCGACGGGCAGGAAGTCGTCCGCGCATGCACAGTGCACACTGCTCGCGCGCCAGAAGACTCTGGCAAAGTTTTATATTTTTGCTGGAAATATTTTGCCGCTTCCTGGGCCGACGCGGACGTCGACCCACTTGTGATAACAAGCAGTCCTCGGAGAATGGCAGTTAATGTCACAATTAAACACGTTATTTATTAGTTGCAATTTAAAAAGTTAATCATGACTAACTGCCCCCACCCTGCACTTCCCTCCATAGCATTTCTTTCTCTATCTCCCATCCTGTGGCCCAACACCTCTTCACTCTCCCTCCCCCCCCCCCCCCCCCCCAAAATCCCTCCCCAGTGCACTGCGAACCTTTCTCATTTGGCAGCATTGAGGAAACTCCTGGCCGGCGCAAGACTCCTCTCTGCTGTGTCAGTCTGCCAGAAACAGGAAATTGTGTCAAAGGAGGTGAGCCATGACAAAGGAAGGGAGGCCTGCATGGCCAGAAGGAATATATTCAATGCTGCCAGACAGGCAACTTAGTGAAGGGTCAGAGAGAAAGAGGTGCTAGGCCCACAGAACGAGGGTGAGTGAGGAAGAGACGCAAGACCCACTAGGGAGGGGGAATGCAAGAGAGAGAGAGATGAAAGGATGCCTGCTGGTGCTTTGCTGATAGGGGGCACAGCCGAGCCTGCCCCAGAAGCAGAAAGGATGATGCCACCATTCTCTGCCAGGTTGGTCATGTGGCTCTAGGACTCTGCCTGCCCTATGTGAGCAGCATGCACCAGCAGGATCCAAGCCTCAGGCTGCAGCCACACGTAGGCTGCCCAGATCACCTGGCGAAGGTGAAATCTTGCCTCCATGGATACACGAATACCAGCTAGGCTGCAGGAAGGAGCATCTGAAGAGGTAAGATGGGACTGGCAGGATCAGTGAGCAGTACCGGAGTCCATAAATAACGGCATGGAAGACCACCACAGGGAAGTTTATCAGTTCCTGCAGTAGAGTTTGGAAGTAGGAGGGAGGGGGAGAAACTGAAGTGGAGGGGGGGGGGGGGGGGGTAAGGAAATGAGAAGGGAAACCATTTCTTGCTGGACTCGGGGGGAGGAAGGAGAAGAGATGCCGGCATTATGAGGAAGGAAGAACATGGAAAGATGCTGGACCCGCTGGGGTGGGGGGACACACACAATGGGATGGAGGGAAGAGAAAGGGACAGAGATGGTGGCCCCTGGGAGGGGGCCGGGGAACAGGAGGGAAGGTGAGAATTGTTGGATCCCGTGGGATAAGAGAGAAGGAAGAGAAATGTGGGGCTGGGGGGAACAGGAACAAAGATGCTGGCCCCTGTGGAAGGAGCACAAAAAGGAAGGAAGAAAGATGCCGGCTCCCAGAGGAGTCGGCGGTGGGCAGGGGGTGGGGGACAAGAGGGAAGGGTGGGGTGTTGTGTGGTGTAGAGGAAAGGAAGAATGAGGGGAGAAGCTGGACATGGTGAGGGACAGGCACACAGAAGGGTAATGCTGGGAATGAGGAGAGAGATATGGATGCAGAAGGGAAATGATAAACAGGCAACAATAAGGACACAGAGAAGGGAGATGCTCAAGATAGCAGGAGGATAGGGGCAGGGACACTGAGGGGAGATAATGGACAGGGACGCAGAAGGAAGACGAATGATTGAGACATAGAAAGATTAAATGCCCTGGCAAGAGAATAAAATAGAAAACAGACAATAAAGGTAGAAAAAGTAATTTTATTATTTTCTATTTATTGATTAGAATATGTCAGTTTATGGAATGTACATATGCTATAACCGATTGGGGCCTGCGAGAGAAACCTCAATCATTTGCCTTAAATCTCCTGCATGTTGGACCGTATATCTGTGCTTGCTTCTGATATTGGTCTAAGGAAGTGATTAATTGTGATTAAAAACTTTTATTACAATGCAGCCCTCATGACTATTAGAGTGCCAGACAAAATCTTTACCAAGATGTCCAGGATGGGCTGCAGCATGCCAAGAATAAATGCTAGAATCTGCTCATTTTCCAAGCCATGAAAGCTAGACTCAAGTTTTAAGGCTTATTAAAATTTGATTAACTGCCCTTTGACATAAACACAAAATCAGTTGGCCAACAGGCTCTTAATATATATGAATGCACCTTCAGTTCAGCTGCTCTAACTCCCCACATTTATGAGTGGGGAAACATTGCACATCAATCTCTTTGCCAGCAAAGAAAATATAAAGCTTCGCATCTATTGTTTCATTCTATCTTCCTCCCTGCATCTCACTCCAGATCTGCTGACAAGTCCATGGTCACTCGTTTACACTTACTCTCCAATTCCACTCATAGCAAGGGTGCTTCCCAAGTTCTAGCAAAGCCGAAACACAATGATTCTCATACCACCCTATTAGCCTCAACAGAAATCTTTCCGTAGCCTCCAGAAACGTGCCTTTATGTCGTAAGAACATAAGAATAACCATACAGGGTCAGACCAACGGTCCATCTAGCCCAATTTCCTGCTTCCAACAGTGGCCAATCCAGGTCACAAGTACTTGGCAACATTCCATGCTACCAATCCCAGGGCAAGCAGTGGCTTCCCTCATGTCCATCTCAATAACAGACTATGGACCTTTCCTCCAGGAACTTGTCCAAATCTTTTTTTAAACCCAGATACATTACCTGCTGTTACCACATCCTCCAGCATCAAGTTCCAGGGCTTAACTATTCTTTTAAGTGAAAAAATACTTCCCTCCTATTATTTCCATGTAATTTCATTAAGTGTCCCCTGGTCTTTGTACTTTTTGAAAAAGTGAAACATTTACTCACTTTTACCCATTCTACACCACTCAGGATTTTGTAGACAAAGGGTAACCAAAAACACCCCCAGTGAGAATCGAACCCATGTCCTCTGCATTCAGGTCACATAGCCTTAACCCCTACGCCAAACACACACCTGTCTCCTTATAAGTTACTCTGGTTCCCAGCAGTAATCACTTCATAGGAGGGCTATTTCATCCATACCTTGTTTCTAGCCTTCACAACCTGGAAATTATGCAGGCTCTAAGCTCTACCTTGGTCACTATGCCTGAAGATTAATGGCTTCTCCATGGAATATTCTCAACTGATTAGCATAGAGGTACTGTACGTCTATGCAGAAGCCTTTGTGACACTCAAGCACAATATTTACAGTCCTTTTGGTCATGGCCAGGACTGAGGTGCAAGAGACATTTTAGCACATGTCAATCAATTCTTCTGCCACATATTCAACATGGAAAAAAATCTGGATTTCCTCAATTGAACAATCCAAATATGATGAAATACAGCATCAAAAATAACTAATGGGAGAGCTTTGTTTTGCATCTGTTTGGCTGAGTGGAAAATTGAAAAGCTGAAGAAACTGCTGCCCATGGGAAGAGCCATTCATGCTCAGAAATTGACACTCAATTCTGAGCTCTGGGAAAGCAGTTCTTCCTTATGCTGATGGATGACATCATCCACTTGTGTGCCTAATTCATTCTGCTCGTAAACATAAAAGGATTCTTAGCTGGCTACTAGAAATCATGGGAAGTTATCTAAGACAAAGAAGGTGTAACAAAATTAATATAGCATGTGCTTGTTATATTCAGTGTTAAAATCAGTAAGTAGCAATTCTGCATTAGAAATTGCAGAAAGATGCTATGTTTATCTTTGTGAAAAATGAACAATAATGGGAAATTTTCCACAAAAAAGTCTTAATTGTCATAAACACCCATGTGGAAAACTATAAAGACTGCACAATTTGCACTTTATGAATTCATAAGAAAATCAGAGGGGTTATTCTGGCCAATATATATATAGTCTGTCATCTGGAGGCTATAAGAAGATATTCTAAATAAAGACTGATAAATAGCCATAGATTTCTGAGGCCTTTTCCTCTTAATTTCTTCATTAACATATTGGTTCTTCATGGGTGTATGTTTATCTTATGCAGAGATTGTGTCAGCTTCTGATCACTTAGGGCCCTATTTACAAAGGCAAACTGTTTTTAGAGCACACTAACAGTGTAGATGGGCATCTACATGGTTAGCGTGTGCTTTTTAGTACATGCTAAACATGCTAGCGTACCTCTGTAAACAGGGCCTTTAGGGATTCATTGAAATATACAATTTGACCATATATGCCTAAACTTTTGCACATAACTGTGGTTTCTACAGAGAGAAAATGGGCAAGTCATATGAGCTTGATCCAACTGCTAATCATATAAGTTTCATTCACTCTGCTGAGCATGACGTGCATTTCATTCATGAAATCCCAGTGCGAACTAAATAGAGCCTTGTCTTCTCCCCCTCCTTGAACCCTTTGCTACATACCAGCAGGACAGAATCTCTGTTCAGGCCCATCATATATAGTCAAATTTCTGTTCACAGGAACACTGTCATCCAGCAAAGTCAGGTGTGGTGGCTGGTCATGCTCATGATTAGTGCCACTCAGAGCTACAGAAGAAAGAAGGTCAAAACTGATCTTTCCATCTGGTTTTGGATACTCAATTGGGGTACAGTCCTTGGCTGGTTTTAGTTGATCACTATCTGCACCTGAAACACAAAAAGCAGCACCCACATTATTCACCGAAGTAAAATTACAGAGAAAAATCTTCTGAAAACTACAGAGCAGTGGTTCACAACCAGTGTGTCACCAACAATTTGACAGACAGCATGCCTGCGCTTTTCTTAACAACCATGTGTGCCACAGGTAAGGGAGAGTTGAGAACTAGAGTCATGTACTTGAAATCTCCATAACTGTTCCCTACTTCTGTCACCAACCCCAATGGAAAATACTGCAGCCCATCCCTCTCCTCCACCCAAGCAATCACCACCATTGCATCTGTATTTCCTTTACATCATGGGAAACAAACAAAGCAGATCAGTATATGAAAAAAACAAAGTTTAATGGAAAATTGTTGAATAAAATTAGGAAGCCCGGCACAGGCTGCGTTTCGCCCAACTGGGCTGCATTAGGGGCTAGTGGATATCTGTGTAACCATATGATTTCCACTTAAAACTCTATTTGCTGAACTCACATATGTGTTCAGTTATCAGCAAACTAGAGAATTAGACTTGCGTTTGGTGGATATTGTAGATTCAATATAACAGCCAGTAGATTAAGAGGGGCATAATCGAACGTCGCAGGCCAAACAGATCGCCGGCGATCTATGTTGGCAGCGGCGCTACAGCTGGCTGGAACCGTATTATCAAAAAAGATGGCCGGCCATCTTTTTTTTTCGATAATACGGTTTAGCCCGGCCAAATGCCTTGGAGTTCGCCGGGTTTGAGATGGCCGGGTTTGTTTTTCAGCGATAATGGAAAGTTATGTTGGCCATCTCAAACCCCGGCCAAATTCAAGACATTTGGCCGTGGGAGGAGCCAGCATTTTTAGTGCACTGCCCCCCCTGACATGCCAGGACACCAACCAGCCACCCTAGGGGTCACTGCGGTGGACTTCAGAAAAGCTCCCACGTGCATAGCTCCCTCACTTTGGGAGCTGGGCCCCCCAACCCCCCCCCCCCCCAAACCCACTACCCACAAATGTACTGCACCCACTAAAATTGCTCCAGGGACCTGCATACAGCCTCTAGGACTTATTGCTGCTGTATAACTTTGGCACACCAGTTCACACCTGAAGATTAATCTCTCTGAAAAAGTCCTTTCTTGAAATAACCACGTTTACTCACAGTTAACTGCAGATCAGAGTCCCCTGGTACTAAGATTAGCAGTAGGTCAGAGCTGGCACAATAGTGTACAATGCCCTCTTACAGCACCATTCAAGGTAAGAACTACGTTCTCTAACGTGGGTAACACAGGAAAGGGAACTAAAACTGGCTTACAAAAATGGCCACTACCGCATGGACTACAACAGGAAACAAAACAGGGCACACTCTGACCCAGTTAGCAGGGGGGAAAAGCACCATGGGAGTAGAGCCCAGTACCCTACACCCACCACAATGCATTGCTAATGTGACTCTGCAGGGCACCTAACAGAAAAGGTGTCACACTCACCCGAGAGCCACATCGCAACCAGGGAAAGGCTGTCGGAGGATAGCACACATTCTGCTGTCATGGAGGTGGGTACGGCATTTGAGGCTGGCATACAGGCTGGCAAAAAAGGTTTTTAGTTTTATTTTTTTTAGTATGGAAGGGGGTTGGTGACCACTGGGGGAGTATGGGGAGGTCATCCCCCATTCCCTCCAGTGGTCATCTGGTCAGTTGGGGCACCTTTTTGAGGCTTGGTCGTGAAAATAAAAGGACCAAGTAAACCCGGCGAAATACTGCTTAACGCCGCTTTTTTTTTTTCCACTATCGGCGAAAGCCGGCCATCTGGTAGCCATGCCCATGTCCGCCTTCGCTAATCTATCGACACGCCCCCTTGAACTTTCGCTGGCGAAGCGACGGGAAAGCGGCGATGCTATCTAAAATGCCGCTTTTGATTATACAGATTTCGCCGCTTTTAAGAAATCGCCGGCCATCTCCCGATTTGTGTTGGAAGATAGCCAGCGAGCACTTTCGATTATAAGCTGGTAAGTGAACTCACATATGTAAAGTGGAATTGAAAGACAGCTTTACCAGAGGCAATTCAAAAAGAAGAGTCACGCCGGAGACGTGGGTCAACATCTAGGCCAGTTGGGCGAAACACGGCCTGTGTCGGGCTTCCTTATTTTATTCAACAATTTTCCATTAAACTTTGTTTTTTTCATATACTGATCTGCTTTGTTTGTTTCCTATCTTGGAGTTTGCGGATCGGTTACCCTGTTGTTTTCTTGGACCCTTCCTTTACATCATAACAGCATAAAGAATGGCAAGTCAAATGCAAAGCACTGATAAGGAAGGCAAAGAGGGAATTTGAAAAAAAGATTGTGTTGGAGGCAAAAACACATAGTAAAAAACTTTTTAGATATATTAAAAGCAGGAAGCCGGCAAAGGAATCGGTTGGACCGCTAGATGACCGAGGGGTAAAAGGGGGACCCAGGGAAGACAAAGTCACAGCAGATATATTAAATGAATTCTTTGTGTTGGTCTTCACCGAGGAAGATTTGGGAGAGATACCAGTGCCAGAAAAGATATTCAAAGCTGATGAGTCATTGCAGGTCCAACATACCTTTCGCTCAATTCTTAAGATACCAGAAGATCTCTTCCTCTAATATCGCATATCAACAAGAAGCAGATACTCTACAAAAGAAGCTTGCTAATGGAGGATATCCTGCAGCTCTTGTGAAAAAGGCTAAAAAAGAGCATTTTTTTAACCATAGATAATGGTTGTTGACTCCTTGAGTAACCCACACTGAACAGGAGGAAGGTTTGACATTTGTAACCAAGTATAATGTCACACAGATACAGTGAGGAGGATGATCAAGAAACATATTCCTATATTGAAAGTTCATCCTTGTTTTCAAAAATTGAGAATTCTATTTGCCTTTCAGTGCAGTAATTTTTTTTTTTTGTTACATTTGTACCCCGCGCTTTCCCACTCATGGCAGGCTCAATACGGCTTACACGGGGCAATGGAGGGTTAAGTGACTTGCCCAGAGTCACAAGGAGCTGCCTGTGCCGGGAATCAAACTCAGTTCCTCAGTTTCCCAGGACCAAAGTCCACCACCCTAACCACTAGGCCACTCCTCCACTCCTATATAATCCTAATAATTTGAATGACATGTTATGCACAGCTGAGCCATGGACCCATGAAGAAAGAGTTATTAGAACACAAGGTCATCATACAGCGTGTGGATCGTGCACAACATGTAACACGATGTTGGACTCTAATCAATTTATAGATGTTGGACTCCAATTTATAGATTTTCATATGGGAATGGTTTATCCTTTTAGAGCTCAAACTTCCTGTCTGTCTCTTAATGTTATATATCTTTTGATATGTCCATGTAATTTATATTACATTGGTCAAACGTCTTGCGCTCTGAAAACGCGCCTTACTGAGCATAGACACTGCATATATTCTCAAAAGACGCATGAACCTTTGGTATCTCATTTCATGGAAAAGCAAGTTTTCGGAGGTACAGTGTTAGAACAACTAAAAGTTATGGAGCGAAGAGGAGACATACGGCGTTTACTTCGCCAAAGGGAGCAAAGATGGATTTTTACTTTACACACTGTTATCCCTAAAGGATTAAATACTTTTATTGAATGGAAGGCGTTCCTATAATTTGGCACCCGAGACGTTCTGACGTAATTCTATAATGCGAGGATTTAAAGCTCTTGGCGTCCCTTGAGAAGCAGCTGCCATTTTGTGAAAAACTAGAAGAGCCAACGGTGGTGAATTTAAACTGCGGTCTTGGATGGGTCCCGTGGAAATTATTTTCCCCTGAAGCAGCCAAACGATGGTGCAACAGGGCACCCCTGTTGGGATTTAAAAAGAAGTGATCGGGACTTTGAGTGTATCTGTATTTCATTGGGGTGCTGCCGTGGTGCCCATCGCAGTGCCCATGATTTGTAGGTAAATATCATTGTTAAAGCAGAAATAGTTGTGAGTTTGAATAAATTTGATTAATTTTGTAATAGTTTCCGGTGAGTATTGATGGTCCATTGTGGATGTTTTTAGGAGCTTCTCACATGCAGCTATGCCATTCGCATGGGAAATGCATTCCAGATATTTACAAAGGTGGAAAGAAGAGCAAACAGCCAGCATTTTTAAACGGTGAAGTGAAAGAGGTTATTAGAGCCAAAAGAACACCCTTTCAAAGAATAGAAAAAGGACCTGAATGAAGAAAATAAGAAGCAACATAAGTGCTGGCAAGTAAGATGCAAAGCACTGATAAAGAAGGCTAAAAGAGAATATGAAAAACTTGCCAGAGAGGCAAAACTCACAACAACCACCTTTTCAGGTACATCAGAAGCAGAAAGCTTGTGAGAGAATCCGTGGGACTGTTAGATCACTGAAGGAGCAAAAGGGGCACTCAGGAAGGACAAGGCCATAGCAGAGAGATTGAATAAATTCTTTGCTTTGGTCTTTACAGAAGATGTAAGAGATCTACTTGTATCAGAAATGGTTTTCAAGGGTGACGGTGCGGAGAAACTGACACAGAACTCTCGGTGAACCTGGAAGACGTACTGAGACAAATCAACAAATTTAAGAGTAGTAAATCACCTGGGCCGGATGACATGCACCCTAGGATACTGAAAGAACTCAAACATGAACTTCCTGATCTGCTATTAGTGATCTGTAACCTGTTGTTAAAATCATCTATAGTACCTGAAGATTGGAGGGTGGCCAATCTAATGCCGATTTTTAAAAAAGGTTCCAGGGGTAATCCGGGAAATTACAGACTAGTAAGTCTGACATTGGTGCCGGTCAAAATATGCATCTTGTCTGGGCTTCCAAGATGGTATTTTTAAACACATCCTTGCAAAACATCCAGCTGCAAACTATGCCAAAACATTTCACAACACCCCACAGTCATTCACAAAGGAAAAATATTCAACATAAAGGAATCCTTCACATGCTCATCTTCCAATGTAGTATATATCATCCAGTGTAAAAAATGTGACGAAGGGTGCTATATAGTGGAAACTATTATAAAGAATAATATTACGAAACACATAAACATGGGTTTACTGGTACAGAGTTAGCATGGATTCAGCTAAGGGAAGTCTTGCCTCACTATTTGCTTTATTTCTTTGAAGGTGTGAACAAACATGTGGATAAAGGTAAGCCGGTTGATGTAGTGTATCTAGATTTTCAGAAAGCTTTTAATAAAGTTCCTCATGAGAGACTTGTGAGAGAATTAAAGAGTCATGGGATAGGAGACAACGTTCTGTTGTGGACTGGGAATTGGTTATTGGACAGAAAACAGAGGGTAGGGTTAAATGGTGATTTTTCTCAATGGAGAGTGAATAGTGGAGTGTCGCAGGGATCTGTACTGAGACCAGTGCTATTTAAGATATTTATTAATTATCTGGAAACTAGAACAGCAAGTGAGGTGATTAAATATGCTGATGACACAAAACTATTCAAAGTTGTTAAAATACATGCGGACTGTGACAAATTGCAGGAACACCTTAAGAAATTGGAAGACTGGGTATCTAAATGGCAGATTAAATTTAATATGGACAAATTCAAAGTGATGCACATTGGGAAGAATAATTCGAATCACAGTTACCTCATACTAGGGTGTGGGAGTTGACGACCAAGAAAAAGATCTAGGTGTCGTTGTAGACAATATGCTGAAATCTTCTGTCCAGTGTGAGGTGGTGGCCAAAAAAGCAAAGAGGATGCTAGGAATTATTAGGAAAGGGATAGTAAATAAGACCAAGAATACTACAATGCCTCTGTATCACTCACCTTGACTATTGCACTCAATTCTGGTCGCCGTATCTCAGAAAAGATACAGCAGAATTAGTAACAAAGAGCAACCAAAATGATAAATGGGATGGAAGTAGCCTAGTGGTTAGTGCAGCGGACTTTGATCCTGGGGAACTGGGTTTGATTCCCACTGCAGCTCCTTGTGACTGTGGGAAAGTCACTTAGCCCTCCATTGCCCCAGGTACAAAATAAGTACCTGTATATATGTAAACTGCTTTGAATGTAGTTGCAAAATACCACAGAAAGGCGGTATATCAAGTCCCATTTCCCGTTCCCTTTACCCTTATATGAGGAAAGGCTAAAGAGGTTAGGGCTCTTCAGCTTAGAAAAAAAAGACGGCTGAGGGGAGATATGATTGAGGTCTACAAAATCCTGAGTAGTGTAGAATGAGAAGTGAATCGATTTATTGCTCTTTCAAAAAGGACACAATGAAGTTACATGGAAATACTTTTAAAACAAATAGGAGGAAATATTTTTTTCACTCAACGAACAGTTAAGCTCTGGAACGTAACAGTGTATCTGGGTTTAAAAAACAGTTTGGACAAGTTCCTGGAGGAAAAGTCCTTAGTCTGCTACTGAGAAAGACATGGGGAAGAAACAGCTTACCCTGGGATTGGTAGCATGGAATGTTGCTACTATCTGGGTTTCTGTCAGGTATCTGTGAACTGGATTGGCCACTGTTGGAACAGGATACTGGGTTAAATATACCATTGGTCTGACCCAGTATGGCTAGTCATAAGTACATAAGTAATGCCATACTGGGAAAAGACCAAGGGTCCATCGAGCCCAGCATCCTGTCCACGACAGCGGCCAATCCAGGCCAAGGGCACCTGGCAAGCTTCCCAAATGTACAAACATTCTATACATGTTATTCCTGGAATTTTGGATTTTTCCAAGTCATACGAGTTGGAGAGAGTATTCCACACACTGCTCAGAAAACAAAGCCACCATTCCAGAGCTCAGCAGATGGTGGCAGTAGCAAAGGGCTGGAAATATGAGAGTACGAGAGAGATGTTTGGAACATTTCCCATAATTACACAGCATGGTGCAGATTCTGTGGCTGCAATAATAGGAAAATGGAGGCCCTGATTACTACATACTAGCTCAAAGAGTAATTTTCACTGTCTAACCTCATGCCCGTTTTTACATCCAAGTATTTGCACGGCCAACAGAAGAAATCCCAGAATGTTTAGAAAGTTAATTGATAAAAAAATGATTGTCCAGTCCATGCATCACAACTAGACTGTAAGCTCTATTGAGAAGGGACTTATGGCGTGCCGAGTACAACTAGTAGCCATACAGAAATGAAAAGTAATGATAGAAAAGGTAGACTGGCTCAGGTACCCTTAAAGCAGCATTTCTCATATATTTTTGTGGCTGTGACCCTTTATAGTGGGTGTCATGAAACGCCTAGAGCCCACCTGGGGGGTTAACCCTGCGGCCACCTAAAGGGTCTGTCCCAGCACTGCTACCACCTGCACATGTGCTCTACACTGGCATACTCTTCCACCCACCTGCTGGCTCCCAACTGCCTCTGGGTGAGTCTCCCGCTCTCAAATTATCTTCAGTGATTTCTAGGACACTGGGGCCACACTCTCAGGAGCCCCACAGTTCCCAGAAAGCACCCACAGACCAAAACACAAACCACCAGGATTCTTAGTCAGTCTAAGACAGCAAAGTTAATAAACTAATAAGATTTATTGTCAGGAAATCGAACAGTGAGCCATATAAAACAGATGGAAACGTAATAGGCAATAACAGGTAACTGGAAGTTCAGGAAATATAACTGCTCACAGAGCCTCAGTAAAGAGGTCTTTCTCTCGCTACTTCCAAACTGAAACTAAAAATATTATCTCACAGCTTAGGCGGGAGAAAGGAAACTGTCAGTTCTGATACAGCTTTACAAAAAAGACAATTGCCATCTGCTGGCCAAACCAGGGAACAAATATGTTATACATTCACTTCTGAAGTTACAAATTCCGTTTTGTCACAGTGGGTTTTAAGAAACCAACATGACCCCAAGCTCTATCTTTTCTCCTGTACCTCTGCTCCAGGCTGACTGATGTTGTTACTTGTTTCCTGTTGAGAATGCACAAGCTGAGTTATAATGCCCATCAGCCTGCACAGGTTGATGATGCTGATCTCTCCCTCCCCTCCCCAACAATTGTTGCAACCCCAAACAAGGGTTACGTTACCTAAAGTTTGAGAACCACTGCCTTACAGGGTCAGCTGCCAGCTCTGACCCTATCATGTGACCAAATAGCGAATGCTACATACCTGTAGAAGGTATTCTCCGAGGACAGCAGGCTGATTGTTCTCACTGATGGGTGACGTCCACGGCAGCCCCTCCAATCGGAATCTTCACTAGCAAAATCCTTTGCTAGCCCTCGTGCGCCGATGCGCACCGCGCATGCGCGGCCGTCTTCCCGCCCGAAACCGGCTCGTGCCGGCCAGTCTCATATGTAGCAAGAAAAAAGAGAAGGGAAGACACAACTCCAAAGGGGAGGCGGGCGGGTTTGTGAGAACAATCAGCCTGCTGTCCTCGGAGAATACCTTCTACAGGTATGTAGCATTCGCTTTCTCCGAGGACAAGCAGGCTGCTTGTTCTCACTGATGGGGTATCCCTAGCCCTCAGGCTCACTCAAAACAACAACCATGGTCAATTGGGCCTCGCAACGGCGAGGACATAACTGAGATTGACCTAACAATTTATCCAACTAACTGAGAGTGTAGCCTGGAACAGAATAAAACATGGGCCTAGGAGGGTGGAGTTGGATTCTAAACCCCGAACAGATTCTGAAGCACTGACTGCCCGAACCGACTGTCGCGTCGGGTATCCTGCTGCAGGCAGTAATGAGATGTGAATGTGTGGACAGATGACCACGTCGCAGCTTTGCAAATCTCTTCAATAGTGGCTGACTTCAAGTGGGCTACCGATGCTGCCATGGCTCTAACATTATGAGCCGTGACATGACCCTCAAGAGCCAGCCCAGCCTGGGCGTAAGTGAAGGAAATGCAATCTGCTAGCCAATTGGATATGGTGCGTTTCCCCACAGCCACTCCCCTCCTGTTGGGATCAAAAGAAACAAACAATTGGGCGGACTGTCTGTTGGGCTGTGTCCGCTCCAGATAGAAGGCCAATGCTCTCTTGCAGTCCAATGTGTGCAGCTGACGTTCAGCAGGGCAGGAATGAGGACGGGGAAAGAATGTTGGCAAGACAATTGTCTGGTTCAGATGGAACTCCGACACAACCTTTGGCAAGAACTTAGGATGAGTGCGGAGGACTACTCTGTTATGATGAAATTTGGTGTAAGGGGCCTGGGCTACCAGGGCCTGCAGCTCACTGACTCTACGAGCTGAAGTAACTGCCACCAAGAAAATGACCTTCCAGGTCAAGTACTTCAGATGGCAGGAGTTCAGTGGCTCAAAAGGAGGTTTCATCAGCTGGGTGAGAACGACATTGAGATCCCATGACACTGTAGGAGGCTTGACAGGGGGCTTTGACAAAAGCAAACCTCTCATGAAGCGAACAACTAAAGGCTGTCCTGAGATCGGCTTACCTTCCACACGGTAATGGTATGCACTGATCGCACTAAGGTGAACCCTTACAGAGTTGGTCTTGAGACCAGACTCAGACAAGTGCAGAAGGTATTCAAGCAGGGTCTGTGTAGGACAAGAGCGAGGATCTAGGGCCTTGCTGTCACACCAGACGGCAAACCTCCTCCATAGAAAGAAGTAACTCCTCTTAGTGGAATCTTTCCTGGAAGCAAGCAAGATGCGGGAGACACCCTCTGACAGACCCAAAGAGGCAAAGTCTACGCTCTCAACATCCAGGCCGTGAGAGCCAGGGACCGGAGGTTGGGATGCAGAAGCGCCCCTTCGTCCTGTGTGATGAGGGTCAGAAAACACTCCAATCTCCACGGTTCTTCGGAGAACAACTCCAGAAGAAGAGGGAACCAGATCTGACGCGGCCAAAAAGGAGCAATCAGAATCATGGTGCCTCGGTCTTGCTTGAGTTTCAACAAAGTCTTCCCCACCAGAGGTATGGGAGGATAAGCATACAGCAGACCCTCCCCCCAGTCCAGGAGGAAGGCATCCGATGCCAGTCTGCCGAGGGCCTGAAGCCTGGAACAGAACTGAGGGACTTTGTGGTTGGCTCGAGATCTACCAAGGGGGTGCCCCACACCTGGAAGATCTGTCGCACTACACGGGAATTGAGCGACCACTCGTGAGGTTGCATAATCCTGCTCAACCTGTCGGCCAGACTGTTGTTTACGCCTGCCAGATATGTGGCTTGGAGCACCATGCCGTGACGGCGAGCCCAGAGCCACATGCTGACGGCTTCCTGACACAGGGGGTGAGATCCGGTGCCCCCCTGCTTGTTGATGTAATACATGGCAACCTGGTTGTCTGTCTGAATTTGGATAATTTGGTGGGACAGCCGATCTCTGAAAGCCTTCAGAGCGTTCCAGACCGCTCGTAACTCCAGAAGATTGATCTGCAGATCGCGTTCCTGGAGGGACCAGCTTCCTTGGGTGTGAAGCCCATCGACATGAGCTCCCCACCCCAGGAGAGACGCATCCGTGGTCAGCACTTTTTGTGGCTGAGGAATTTGGAAAGGACGTCCCAGAGTCAAATTGGACCAAATCGTCCACCAATACAGGGATTTGAGAAAACTCGTGGACAGGTGGATCACGTCTTCTAGATCCCCAGCAGCCTGAAACCACTGGGAAGCTAGGGTCCATTGGGCAGATCTCATGTGAAGGCGGGCCATGGGAGTCACATGAACTGTGGAGGCCTTGTGGCCCAGCAATCTCAACATCTGCCGAGCTGTGATCTGCTGGGACGCTCGCACCCGCGAGACGAGGGACAACAAGTTGTTGGCTCTCGTCTCTGGGAGATAGGCGCGAGCCGTCCGAGAATCCAGCAGAGCTCCTATGAATTCGAGTTTCTGCACTAGGAGAAGATGGGACTTTGGATAATTTATCACAAACCCCAGTAGCACCAGGAGGCGAATAGTCATCTGCATGGACTGTAGAGCTCCTGCCTCGGATGTGTTCTTCACCAGCCAATCGTCGAGATATGGGAACACGTGTACCCCCAGCCTGCGAAGTGCCGCTGCTACTACAGCCAAGCACTTCGTGAACACTCTGGGCGCAGAGGTGAGCCCAAAGGGTAGCACACAGTACTGGAAGTGACGTGTGCCCAGCTGAAATCGCAGATACTATCTGTGAGCTGGCAGTATCGGGATGTGTGTGTAGGCGTCCTTCAAGTCCAGAGAGCATAGCCAATTGTTTTCCTGAATCATGGGGAGAAGGGTGCCCAGGGAAAGCATCCTGAACTTTTCTTTGACCAGATATTTGTTCAGGGCCCTTAGGTCTAGGATGGGACGCATCCCCCCTGTTTTCTTTTCCACAAGGAAGTACCTGGAATAGAATCCCAGCCCTTCTTGCCCGGATGGCACGGGCTCGACCGCATTGGCGCTGAGAAGGGCGGAGAGTTCCTCTGCAAGTACCTGCTTGTGCTGGAAGCTGTAAGACTGAGCTCCCGGTGGACAATTTGGAGGTTTTGAGGCCAAATTGAGGGTGTATCCTTGCCGGACTATTTGGAGAACCCACTGATCGGAGGTTATGAGAGGCCACCTTTGGTGAAAAGCTTTCAACCTCCCTCCGACCGGCAGGTCGCCCGGCACTGACACTTGGATGTCGGCTATGCTCTGCTGGAGCCAGTCTCAAAAGCTCGTCCCTTGCTTTTGCTGGGGAGCCGAGGGGCCTTGCTGAGGCGCACGCTGCTGACGAGAGCGAGCGCGCTGGGGCTTAGCCTGGGCCGCAGGCTGTCGAGAAGGAGGATTGTACCTAAGCTTACCAGAAGAGTAGGGAACAGTCCTCCTTCCCCCAAAAAATCGTCTACCTGTAGAGGTAGAAGCTGAAGGCTGCCGGCGGGGAGAACTTGTCGAAAGCAGTATCCCGCTGGTGGAGCTGCTCTACCACCTGCTCGACTTTTTCTCCAAAAATGTTATCCGCACGGCAAGGCAAGTCCGCAATCCGCTGCTGGAGTCTATTCTCTAGGTCGGAGGCACGCAGCCATGAGAGTCTGCGCATCACCACACCTTGAGCAGCGGCCCTGGACGCAACATCAAAGGTGTCATACACCCCTCTGGCCAGGAATTTTCTGCACGCCTTCAGCTGCCTGACCACCTCCTGAAAAGGCTTGGCTTGCTCAGGGGGGAGCTTATCCACCAAGCCCGCCAACTGCCGCACATTATTCCGCATGTGTATGCTCGTGTAGAGCTGGTAAGACTGAATTTTGGCCACGAGCATAGAGGAATGGTAGGCCTTCCTCCCAAAGGAGTCTAAGGTCCTAGAGTCCTTGCCCGGGGGCGCCGAAGCATGCTCCCTAGAACTCTTAGCCTTCTTTAGGGCCAAATCCACAACTCCAGAGTCGTGAGGCAACTGAGTGCGCATCAGCTCTGGGTCCCCATGGATCCGGTACTGGGACTCGATCTTCTTGGGAATGTGGGGATTACTTAATGGCTTGGTCCAGTTCGCCAGCAATGTCTTTTTGAGGACATGATGCATGGGTACTGTAGACGCTTCCTTAGGTGGAGAAGGATAGTCCAGGAGCTCAAACATTTCAGCCCTGGGCTCGTCCTCCACAACCACCGGGAAGGGGATGGCCGTAGACATCTCCCGGACAAAGGAAGCGAAAGACAGACTCTCGGGAGGAGAAAGCTGCCTTTCAGGAGAGGGAGTGGGATCAGAAGGAAGACCATCAGACTCCTCGTCAGAGAAATATCTGATGTCCTCCTCCTCCTCCCACGAGGCCTCACCATCGGTATCAGACACAAGTTCACGAACCTGTGTCTGAAGCCGTGCCCGGCTCGACTCCGTGGAACCACGGCCACGGTGGGAGCGTCGAGAGGTAGACTCCCTCGCCCGCACCGGTGAAGCTCCCTCCGCCGACGTCGTCGGGGAGCCTTCCTGGGAGGCTACCGCAGTCGGTACCGCAAGCGGTACCGATGTCGGAGACCTCACCCCGGGCAAGGGGCCATCCGGCGCCTCACTTGACGGTACCGGTGGCGCAAGCACCCCCGGTACCGGAGGGGAAGGGTGCAACAGCTCTCCCAGGATCTCTGGGAGAACGGCCCGGAGACTCTTGTGCAGAGCGGCTGTGGAGAAAGACATGGAAGCCGATGCAGGTGTCGATGTCAGAGTCTGTTCCGGGCGTGGAAGCTGTTCCGGGCTGTCCATAGTGGAGCGCATCGACACCTCTTGAACAGAGGGTGAGCGGTCCTCTCGGTGCCGATGCCTGCTGGGTGCCGACTCCCTCGGCGACCCAGAGCTCTCAGTGCCGACACGGGAAGGAGACCGGTGCCGATGCTTCTTCGACTTCTTGGGACGAAGCATGTCACCGGAGCTTCCCGGCACCGACGAGGACGTAGAATCCAGCCGTCGCTTCCTCGGGGCCGAGGCCGAAGAAGGTCGGTCTCAGGGGGGTTGTACCGCAGGAGCCCTCAGGGTAGGGGGAGACCCACCCGAAGGCTCACCGCAGGGGAATGGACAGCCCTCACCTGCACTCCAGATGAAGTACCACCGTCCGACGACATCAGCAGACGAGGAGGTCCCGGTACCACCGACGCCGCCTTCCGATGTCTCAGCCCCGATGCAGAGGGTCGATGCAGAGGGTCGATGCCTCGATACACTCGATGCAATCGCGGCTGAGGATGAAGGTCCGGACGCTGGCGACGTCGATGCACTCGATACTCCCGGTGCCGATGCCGACGAAGAGTCCGAGAAGAAAACGTTCCACTGGGCCAATCTCGCTACCTGAGTCCGCTTTTGTAAAAAAGAGAGCACAGACTACAGGCCTGCGGGCGGTGCCCAGCCCACAGACACTGAAGACACGACGCGTGTCTATCAGTGAGCGAGATTACCCGGGCGCACTGGGTGCACTTCTTGAAGCCGCTGGGAGACTTCGATGTCATGGGCGGAAAAATCGCGCCGGCGAGATCAAAACTCGTAATGGTGAAGATGGCACCACAAAAAGGGGAAGAAAAAACTTCGAACCGAGGCCTCAAAGGGGCCTACCCCGACGACGAAAGAAAACTTCATGGGGCAAAAACTAGAAATATAGGAAGGGGACAGACCGAAAGGTTTCCTTCCGAAAGGATTTTTTTTTTTTTTTCTTAGCGAAGTCCAAAAAAACGCGCGAGGTTGACTTTTCGGGGCGCGAACGGCGTAACACGACCGTACCGAGCGCGGACAAAAGAAGACTGGCCGGCACGAGCCGGTTTCGGGCGGGAAGACGGCCGCGCATGCGCGGTGCGCATCAGCGTGCGAGGGCTAGCAAAGGATTTTGCTAGTGAAGATTCCGATTGGAGGGGCTGCCGTGGACGTCACCCATCAGTGAGAACAAGCAGCCTGCTTGTCCTCGGAGAAAATATATTAAACTAAGACTGATGTTGCACTATCATTCAGATTTTTACTGTAATTTAAAATCAAGTGTACTGTCTAAAAGAGGCAGGATTACCTTTATGCTTCAGTGTCCAGGGTTCCTTTCCTCTTAGTATCCAATAAAATATACCAGTGTAAATCATGCCACCATACAAGCCCAGTGGGCTATGGCAGGAAGGCCTGATGTTTCTAACAGAATAGAGCTCTTTCCACACCCACGACTTCTTCAGATTCTCCTCATATTCTGGCAAATAAAGACCTAACAACAATAGGAGATTGCAGTGAATTGTAAATATCATCAGAATAGCTATCCATTAGTAGAGGTTGTATATTCACTGGTAAACACAAATTATGAATTCATTTTATTTTAAAAATTATTTCAAACATTCTCCTAACTTGAAACATTTCAAGTAGCTTAACACAGGATCTAGGTTAATTAGTTACTATTACTGCAGCCTGCTCACAGGGGTATCTCTCCTACTTGAGTTGCTTTCTTGTTTTTGGAAAACCTATGGCTCTATGTTAAACGCTTGCTGGACTATCAAGATGATTAATCTTGTTTCCTTTGTTTATGAACCAATAAGAATTAACAACTAAGGTATCACTGTGTCTGAAGTAGACTTAGTCTTTCCCTCTTCATTCTTGCCTTGTCTTTCACCATTGGTCAAAAGTTACTTCAGAAGATCAACACTGATGGTCAAAAGGTACCAGCAACCATGAATAGGAGAGAAACCATGGGCACACTGTTCAGTCTTTAGAATGGCCCAATGGCAATACTCTATATCACCATACAGAAAACATGGGTACAATTCCTGGGTCATCCCTGCCACTTCCTGGGTTGGGGATACTGCAGAAGTATCATTCACAGATCTTGGTAGGAGGGAGGGACTCCCAGTCATCACACAATGATGACACCTGGTGGCCAATTTTAAGGTCCACAATTGCAGGGTTCCAAAGGGAGCCCTGGTGCTGCTGACTGGGACAGCTGAATTGGAAGGGGACAGTAACATGTTTTAGGCCCATGCAACAAAACCTTGGTACCACTATTCCCCCAAAAGAAGGGATAACCATGATACCTGTATCCTCCCTCACCAAAAGAACAAAATAATCATGCTTCCAACCAGGGTAACCATATCTGCATCCTCAACAAGGGAGGGGTAACTGTGATGCCAGTATTATTTCAGAGGACGTGATGGTAGCAATACTGGTATCCACCATTGACATCATAATGTGACATCTTATTAGAGACACTTCCAGCTGAAATGGGAATCTGCACTTGAGATGCCATGAATAACACATTCTGTAGCAGTCAATTATGACAGCATCAGGCGTAAATGGACAGAGATGTGGGGATATTTCAACCTAAACGTGTTACCCACTTAACCATCCTTGATACAGGTGCAGCTTGAGAGTTGCAATTCTTCACCACTGAGGTACATGATTTGAGAAGAAATTACTTGCTCTGGGCTACAGTGCTCTCGATTGATTTCCTGATATGGAAGCTGCTCTAATTGGATCTGGCAAAGGATGTGCACCTTGAAACTGACTCCACCATTACAGAACATTTTTCAAAGACTTTCCCCTTAGAAATACACTATCCCCTCTGGTTACACCAAATATCAATTTAATGGTCACTCCCATTTACATTCTGTCTTTTACCTTTCATTTGTGATTCTGGCCTTTCATCTGTCAGATGCTTGAATATGGTTTCTGCAGCCAACATGCCACTCTTCATTGCAGTGTGTGTGCCTTTGATCTTTGGGACATTCATAAACCCAGGGCTGCAACCAATTAGCATTCCACCTGGGAAGGTAAGCTTGGGCACAGACTATGGGAGCAAAAAGAGTTTGGTCCATCAACATAGGAAATGTCTGCTAAGGCACTTAACAAAACATGTAAAGGGTTTTCATTAATAGTAACAAATGTTCATGAAGACCTGCTGTGTACAAGAACTCCAGTGAACACACAGGACCACTAGCCAACTATATGAGGAAAAATATAGAAGAGCAAAGGAACAAAAGGTTTTTAACCAGGACAACTAACATCTGTTGTCTAAATGTTGCAAACTGGGAATATGCAACTTCAATGTTTCAATTTTATAACAGGATTCAAAATTGAAGATGATTATTTTCCATCAAGCAAGCTTCTATGTATCTGTGGTGAAATATTTTCCAGCATATGAATTACAAGAATATTTCATGAAGTGTATTTCTCTAGTTTGGCCAGCAGGTGGTGCATGTTTATATTTAAAGCTGTTACAGAGAAATTACTATTCCTTCTGTAGTTTAACACAGAGAAGAGGTAACCTGCAATGATGTGGCCAGCTATTAAAAAAAAAGTTGTTCTGGGTTCTGATTGGCCCAGGAGCTCAAATTCAGCTAGAATGTACTGGTTTTTTTCTCCAGTCTTAGCCAGGGACAAGAGAGAGAGAGAAAGATCTCTTTGCTGAGGTCCTGTGAACAGTTACATTTGATAACCTGTGAGCAGCTATATGTCCTGAACTCCCCAGGTACTATTTAGAAAGTAAACAAATGTTTAGATAGTGTTATAATTGATCCATATTTCAGTTACCTGCTATTGTTTGCTGACTGCACCTTTTCTGTTCATTGTTCTAACTTTTCATGACAATATACATTTTTGGCTTATTGCCTCTGCTTGTCTGGACTGACCAAGAATCCAGGTGGTTTGTATGTTGGGTCTGTGAGTGCATTCTAGGAACTGTGGGACCACTGGCAGTGTGGTCACAGCAACCTAGAAATCACTAGGGAACACCTTTAGAGTGGGAGACTTGTCCCAGAAGCGGTTGAGACCCAGTCGGTGGGAGGAGGGTGCTAGTGTAGAGCACAAGCGGCAGGTGAAGGCGGACCTGGGCTGTGCTGGGGATAGACTCTCTAAGTGGCTGCAGGGTTAGCCCCAGGTGGCTGCTAGACATTTCATGACAGTATCATCACCAACTTTCAGGGTAAAAGGCTTCATGCAAAAAAGCTGACTGGGTGTTTAGGCACGGGCATTTCTTGGATGCTGCCCACCTGGGAGTGCATTTATCAGGTCAGCAATCTGAAACAAGACTGCAAACTGGCTGTCGCGTTGAGTATGCAGCTCAAGGCAATAGCAAGATGTGAATGTGTGGATGGAAGACCACATCACAGCTCTGCAAATTTTCTCAATGGAGGCAGACCTCAAGTGGGCTTCCAACGCAGCCATGGCTCTGACATTGTGAGCCATGACATGACCCACCTGAGTAAGCCCAGCCTGGACATAAGTGAAGGAGATGCAGTCTGCTAAACAACTGGATAAAGTGCACTTACCAATGGTTGCCACCGTCCTGTTTGGATCAAAAGAAACAAAAAGCTGGGTAGACTAGAAAGCCAAGGCTTACTTGCAGTCCAAGGTGGGGCATGAAGCTTTGGGAAGAATGTGGCAGGATGACTGACTGGGTAAGATGGAACTCTGACACCACTTTAGGAAGGGACATAGGGTGTATGAGAAGAACTACTCTGTTATGATGAAACCTTGTGTAAGGTGGAACCACCACTATGGTCTGAAGCTCACTCACTCTGTGAACTGAAGTGACCGCCAACAAAAACAAGACCTTCCAGGTCTGGTCCTTCAGATGAAAGTTCCTTTTGAGCCACTTGATTACTGTCATCAACTGGGTGAGGATGTCACTGAGGACCCATGACACTGTCAGGAGGTTTGATAGGGGGCTCTGTCAACAGTAAACCTCTCATAAAGTGAAAAAGTAGAGATTGTACAGAGATGAGATTTTGTTTTTATTACATTTGTACTCCGCACTTTCCAACTCATGGCAAGCTCAATGCGGCAGGCAATGGAGGGTTAAGTGACTTGCCCAGAGTCACAAAGAGCTGCCTGTGCTGGGAATCGAACTCAGTTCCTCAGGACCAAAGTCCACCACCCTAACCACTAGGCCACTCCTCCACTCCTACCTGGTGATAAGCAATGACTGCACTGAGGTGAACCCTTACAGAGTTGGTTTTCAAACCAGACTCTAAGAGGTGTAGGAGGTATCCAAACAGGTTTCATGTAGGGCAAGTGAAAGGATCTAGGGCCACACCCTCACATCAGACGACAGACCCCCCTCCATTTAAAAGTATAACACCTCTTGGAGGAATCTTTCCTGGAAGCCAGTAGGATCTTGGAGACAACCTCAAGCAGCTGCAGAGATGCAAATTCTACACTCTCAATATCCAGGCCATGAAGACAAAGGACTGGCGGTTGGGGTGCAGAAGAGACTCCTCGTTTTGCGAGATGAGAGTCGGAAAGCAGTTCAGTCTCCATGGCTCTTCAAGGACTATTCCAGAAGAAGAGGGAACCATAAATGCCTTTGTCAGTAGGGCGTGATTAGGATCATGGTACCCTGATCCTCCTTGAGTTTCAACAAAGTCTTCCCTATGGGAAGGATAGGAGGACATGTATATAGAAGACCCTCCCCCCAATCCAGGAGGAAGGTATCCGATGCTAGTCTGTCGTGTGACCTGAGTCTGGAGCAGTATGGAGAGACCTTGTTGTTCAGAATAGTGGCAAAAAGATCCACCGAGGGGGTGCCCCACTCTCTGAAGATATCAGGGGCAACTTCCATGCTGAGAGACCACTTGTGTGGTTGCGCCACCCTGCTGAGTCTGTCCATCAGACTGTTGTCTTTCCCTGCCAGGTATGTGGCTGGAGCAGCATGCTGTTACTGGTGGCCCAATGTCACATCCTGACTTCTTCCTGACACAAGAGGTAGGATTCCCATACCCCCTTGCTTGCTGATAATACATGGCAACCGGGTTGTCTGAATGAGAACAATCTGGTTCAGTAGCTGATATCTGAGCATTCCATACTGCCTGTAGCTCTAAGAGGGTTGATTTGAAGTTCGAACTCCTGAGAAGATCAGATAACCTGGGTGTGAAGCCAATCTACGTGAGCCCCCCCCACTCCAGTGTGGATGCATCTGTAGTCAGAACTTTTTGGGGCAGAGGAATTTGGAATGGGCGTCCAGGGTCAAAATGGATCGAATTATCCACCAGAACAGCAACTGAGCGAGCTCTGGAGTAACTGTGATGACATCCACAAGGTTTCCCTTGGCCTGACACCACTGGAAAGCAAGGGTCCACTGGTCACCTTGCAAGTGGAGATGAGTCATGGGAGTGACATGCACTGTGGAGGCCATGTGGCCCATCAACCTCAACATTTGCCAAGCTGTGACCTGCTGGCTGCTCTGAACCTGAGTGGCGATGGCAATGATGGTGTTTCCCCTCTCCAGAGGCAGGTAGGCCCAAGTTTGTACCATGTCTAGCAGAGCTCCAAGGTACTCCAATTGCTGTCCTGGGAGTAAATGGGACTTTGGGTAGTTGACAATGAAGCCTAGAAGCTCCAGCACCCAAATAATTCTCTGCATGGATATTTGAGCACCTTTCCTTGAGGTGCTCTTGACCAGCCAATCGTCCAAGTAGGGTAACGTGTGGACTCCCAGTTTGCATAGCGATCCTGCAACTATGGCAACGCTTTATGTAATACTCTGGGAGCAGTCACAAGGCCACGTCTTCCACCTTGTCCGCAAAAAGATCATTAACTTAGTAAGGGATGTCTGCCAACTTTTCCTAAACCGCTGGCAACAGGTCTGAGACACACAGCCATGGAAGTCTGTGCATTCTAACATCTAAGGATGCCACTTCAAAAGAATCAAAGGTGCCCCTAGCCAAATATTTCCTGCACGCCTTCTGCTTGTTGGCTATTTGGTAAAGGTGTGCATCCTGCTCCAGAGGGAGAGTGTTTGCAAACTCGAGCACACTGGACACCAAGGACTTCTTGTAGAGCTGGTAGGTCTGGATGTGGAATATGAGCATCGAGGCCTGAAAAACATTTCTCCCAAATGACTCCAGAATATTAGTATCCCTACCAGGGGGAGCCGAGGCATGGGTCTTTGAACTTCTGGCCCATTTGAAAGCGGATTCAACGACCATAGAGTGGTGTGGCAACCATGCCTTCTAGACTTTATATATGGCGCCTGCCTTCTTAGGTATAACCTGACAAGGCGAGGTGTCTCCCAATTCTTCATCTGTGCATCTTTCAGGACGTTGTGAATGGGCACAGTCACAGCTTCCTTAGGAGGAGAATCATAATTGAAGATAGTCATCAATTCTGCCCTGGGCTCGTTCTCCACCTCCAACTTAAATGGAATGGCCTCAGCCAAAAATCCAACAAAGGAAAGGTTCTCCAGTGGAGACTTCCTCTACTCCTGTGATGGGGAGGAATCTGAGGGAAGACCCAGAGACCTCTCCTCCAAGAAGTCCTCAGGCTACTCCTCAGATGTCCAGAGTCTGTGCCTGCCTTAGCCTACTGGAGGGTCCAGGCCTAGACTGAAGGCATCAAAGTGCAGGGTCCATTGAGGCAGCTTCCTCCTCCAATGGAGGGTCACCACATCAGACAGTATCAGCTCCATCACCCGGTCAAGCATCGGTGTCGACGATCACCCAAACAGCCAGCGGCAGGATAGACTAAAGTGTGCCACAGCTAGCACAAGTACCCTTGATGCCTCAGTATTGCATCACCCACAAATGATCCCAAGTCCTCCTGGAGCATGACCCAGATCCGTTCCCCGAGGGCAGGCATCAGTAAAGACAGGGTCGTGGTCAGTGCTGGTACGGGCATAACCTGCAAAGTAGTTGGTGCCAAATCAGAAGCAGGGTCCCAGCTTCGAGGAGACTGACATGTCGGTACCACCACCATGGAAGGGGAATTGTCCTTGGCGCAATTTCTCAAGTACTGGCGACACTTGTGACCCGGAGCTCCTGGCACCATATTTGAGGAGGACCAATGCTGGTGCTTCTTTGCCTTCACTCGGTGCCCAGTATCAGAGTCCCTTGGTGCTGATGAGGATGCCGCAGAATCCACACTCGCTTCTGCCATTGCCAATTCCAAATCGCAAAATGGCTGCTAAGAGCTCCCACAGCAGTTTTGAGATACTGCTGTGGGAAGTCTTGGCAGCCACTGCAACGGACCCGTGGCAAGTAGCAGGACCACCAGATCTTCCTAAGGAAGGCTCAGAGAGGGCCTACAGGTGTCGGCTGAGAGGAATGCGAGGGGGGCCCACCACCGGAGAGGGTGGGATTGGGAGGAGGGCATTTTTAGTTGTATCTGTGTGTAGGGACAGTTTGTTTCTACCAAAATCGAGTGGGGAGGGACGATTTATGTGATCAAAAACAAAGTGGACAACCCATGACATCAATGTACTAGTCTCACATGAGAAAGGTTGACGAACTTGTAAAGGACAACTGGAGGTTCACTCAATGTTGCAATGCAACCCTGAAAACTTTGAAGAACGATTAAGAAGAGTTTGGAGGCACACCTGAATAGGTTGCTTATACGTTACATCATACAAACTCCATAGGGAAACTCACTTTGGCATGATGCAAGTTCTATGGCGAGTTTTAGCAGTAAATTTGAGAGACGGAGATCAGACGCCACATACCCTTCCTTAGGAGTGAGCTTCATTCCTGTCACAGTACATGCAAAATTAACCCATTTAGGGAAATTGCCTCCTGAGAGAATCCACTGGTACCAAAAGGGGAGGAAGAAACAGAATTTAAGGAAGACAAAATTCTACGGAATTACATAAAAAATGCATAAACATAATGTGTTATTCTAGGAACCATATATTATTCAAAATCAGACATATGAAAGATTAAGGAGAAGTGAAAACTTAAGAATGGGCGATTGATAGTTGCAGCCCAGGACAGTGGGTTATAGACAAGATGGTTCATTACCAGATTATTACCTGAAAGAAGGATAACAGAGGTTTTTTTTTTCCATGCTAAGACAGTGAAAGAGAAATGTAATTGATTAGATTACCTGGAAACCTCCTTCATTGAGAGCTCTGGCTCCGTAAGCGATCCTCTTTCCACCCTCCAATGTTGGTGTCACACTGGGATGGTGTTTCCATTTCTGGAACTCTCTAAAAGGACTCAAGTATGGATTCTGATAATCTAAACCAACCTTTGAAACAGAACCAAAAATTAACACTTAGTCCTAAAACAGTAAGCAAGTTTTACTTGTTTAATATGGAGTGTTACAGCATTTTAAACAAATAGGTATTGCAGTTATTAGTTTAGCTTTTGAGTTAAAGCAATTGAGCTCTGCAGCTAAGGCACTTTAGCTACTAAAACTTCCCCTTCTAACAATGATTGACAAAGGTCATGATGTGAATTATGAATCCTTTAAAGGTTGAAATGGAAAATTAGGAGAAGAAACCAGGGGGGGGCCGATGCTCAAAAATTACCGGGCTTGTAATGTTTCGCTTAGGTTGGTTTTGTGCATACATTATCGTGTGACTAATGCACAAAGATTTTCGGCACTGCTTTTACCGTTCGCAGAAGCAGCGGCCAAAAACGTAATGTAACTGTATTAAAACGAGCTCATTAGTATTAAAATGAGCATTCCATGCAATGCACAGAGGGGAGCACCTACCTGTAACGTTCAAATTTTCCTGCAGGTTTGAGGTGGGGTTGCATGTGAAAGGGCAGCTTTTCAGTGGAGTGATCCCTCATGAGGTTTTTCTCACTATTAAAGAACTTTGCTGCAATAAAACCCGTTCTTACAATTGTGTGTATCTTGTGCATCTGTCTTACATGTGCACCTTGTGCATGCATTCTGCTGCAACTGGAGATGTGAATGAAGGTTTCTTCCAGCGCTTTTTATAGGAATATGAAGATGGTGAGCAGAGGAGAAAGAACAACGACAGATACTTATGATGTGGTTGTTGCTAGTTCTTTGTTTTTTCCAGGGCATGCACAGAACATCGATGCTTACTTTGAGACCGTTCTGTGCATGTGCTAGGCACTTTCCCTAATGAACTGCATCCAAACTTCCCATGCATCCCACTTGCATGCGATTTCCTTTGAACATTGATCACTGTTCCATGTTTGGTAAGTTCAGCTGTGGCTATAAACGCACATGACTGTTAATAATGACTTTTGAGCATCGGCCCCTGTGTTGTTTGCCTATTTCAAAGCATCTACCAGGATTTCAGTGTAGCTTCTTCCTGAGGAAGGTGCACTGGGATTTGTTTTCCTGCCATCTGAAGATCACTCAACTATCTACCTTAACCTACTGGTATAAGAGTTCACATTGACATGTCAGAGACCCTGACATTTGGCAGGGCAGAATTAAGAACAGGCAAACTACCCTTGGCCTAAATTGCTCTGGTAAGGCAGCAGTCAGTTTTCCTCTGCAGTCAGAACCATACAGGTCCTTGTTTATGAGAGTTTAAAAATTGTGTTTATATTATGATGGGGGGGGGGGGGGGGGGGGGGCTAACATGCTTGTTTGCCTAGTGCTCACCAAAGGAGTAATCTTGCCCTCGCCACTGGATGACTACATAACATTCTTAGGTGTAAAACAGAGAGATACAGGATCTTAATCTCATTGGCCCCAGCAATATTACTTACCACAAAGCCCAGTGATACCAGTGGCTCTCCCTCATTCAAATGATAGAGAAAGGAGCCTCCATAAGTGTGCCTGTCCAGTGGCCAGCCCACAGTGTGCTCCACTCTGCCTGGTTTCCACTTCTTCTCATCAATAATCCACAGCTGGGAAAAGAGAACTATGATCAAAAGTTTCATTACCAATTACAAGACATGCCCAGTGTACAGAACAATGATATTCCAAACTCAACCCTGAAAACCATGTCCCCTGAACATCTGGTAGCTGAGAGATGTCAGTGTGCTGAGACTGCAGTCTGTCCAGGAGTGCAGGGGATGGGCAGGGACCTTTGTTTTTAATTTCTATGGTAGTTTATTTTTTCCTGGGAATTTATAAATGTTTATTTCAAGAACAAAAAAAAAAAAAAAGGAAGGAGAGGAGAAAATCAGTATGAAAAAAATAACTCACCATTTTTACATGTTTGAATTTATTCTGGTGGACAGATGATACCATTTTCCTCTGCATCAATTGTTTGCTATGGTATATTTTATACTAAAACTCTTTCTAAGAGAGAGCCTGACAGTTACAAAAGGCATTTCTTCCTTCCTTGTGCTTGCACAGGGTGCCACTGGCACTCCCCACCACTTACAGCACCCCATTGCTCACTTTCACATTTATCTCCTGGCTCTCAGACACTTATGCTGTACTTAGAACATATACTCATTACCTAGCAGTAGAAAAGATATCTATTTTCATTAGACACTGCAAATCCTTGCTCAAAGCCCATCTTTTCGACTCTGCACTTAACCTTACCATTACTCTATTCAATACCACTACCAATCTGTCTGTATTATGCATTTGCATACCTTAATTGTCTTTAGCTGTTTAGATCTATTAGTCTGTCCCTATGAACTATTGTGTAATCAGATGTGCTATGCTGTCCTAATTTGATTGTCTCTGTTGTTATGTCCTTTAGATTGTAAGCTCTTTTGAGCAAGGACTGTCTCTCTCTTCATGTTTGACTGTACAGCGCTGCGTAAGTCTGGTAGCGCTTTAAGAAATGTTGAATAGTAGTAGCCTAGCGGTCTGAATTTTGAATTGGATTGGGCATCAGTTATGTAGCTGGGTTCTCAGTGGTGTTTATGCTACTACTACTTATCATTTCTATAGCACTACTAGACGTACGCTAAGGTACTGTTTCACGGCGACTTTTTGTAATACAAGTAAATGAGGCAGGAAGGTAAACAAAATAGAATGTTCAATGTTTTAATTTATGCACATTTTTTTAAAGGGATTTCTTTTAAATGATATTGCTGTTTTTCTTCTTAGTTATACCGGACCACACCCTGAGGCAGCAGTAATGAAATATGCTGCACTTTGGTGGTTTAGCTTCCTGGTCCTGCCCACTTTAAAAATGGAGGCAGGTGAGCTATGGGCTTACATGCTCATAAGAAACAAGTCGTAACTGAGGTCCGTTAAGATTCAAATAAATAAGTGTTGTGCTATATGGAACTGTGATTGGACAAGATATCATTTTGACTGCTGGGTAATGAGTATTTGACTTAAGGTTTCCCTCAGTTAAACATTGACTGTATTGATGTACTTAAGAGAGCAGCATAGGATTAAGTGTACTAGAAGCAGATGAGGCAGCAGTCTGTCCTGCCAGAAAATGATGTGCTTCCTCTGCCACAACAGTGAGTGTGCTGGGGTTGCAATTACTGTTTTAACAGGAAGCTAGTATAGGTGAGAAAAATAGGGAATTTCTGGGTGAAAACTGTTTTAATTGAAAGCAAAAGTCCCTGGAATGGGTAATGTGTACATATGGCTCTCATACTGAACCTGCACTAGAGCAAATGTTTGCTGTAGAATTTGAAAGGCAGTTAATCAAAATTTTAGTTTAATATATTCTTATTATGCAAGTGTCTTGGCAATACAAAAACACAGAAACATGACGGCAGATAAAGACTAAATGGTCCATCCAGTCTGCCCATCCTCTGTAACCCCTAACTCTTCCCTTTCCCAAGGGATTCCACGTGCTTATCCCACGATTTCTTCTAGATGACTTTGCAGCAGGGACGCCCCAATCAACATCCAACATATTAAAATCACCTATCAGTAGTACTTCCCCTTTCTTAGCTATTTTGTGGTTGACTTCAATTAAGTCTTAGTCCATTTCCTCAGACTGTGAAGGTGGCCTGTACATTACTCCGATATAAATATATTTTCCTTTCCCTCTTTCCAGTTTAACCCACAGCGCTTCTTCTGTACCCCATGTGTCCTGCAGTTCTGTCACTTTAATATCACTCTTAGGATATAATGCCACTCCTCCACCCTTTTTTCCTACCCTGTCCTTCCTGAATAGATTATATAGCCAGGTACAGTTATATCCCAGTTATGGTTCTCCGTAAACCATGTCTCTGTGACCACCAGTAAATCCAAATTTGCTTCTATCATTGTAGCCTCTAGATCTATAAGTTTGTTTCCCATACTACGGGCACTGGTATACAAGGCTCTCCAGATGTTACTTTTTTTTCTTCTTCTATACAGGCATTCAATGTCCTACCTTCCTTGGGATTATTTATGGCTCTAGGCCTTTTTTACACATCCCAATTATAGTTTAAAGCCCTCTTTAGTACTTTAACCAATCTGTTGCTGAAGACACTCCATTCCTTCCTTGATAGATGGACACTATCACTGCTCAGTAGCTCTTGGAAAATCTTTTCTTCCCCTGATGTACTGTTTGGTTGTAGGCCTCGCCTCATTCAAGGGATTAATCTTACAAAGTAGAGACCCAGAATAAAACTGATCTCAATCTATGGGTATCAGCTAATTGACAATGATTTCTTGATTATCCTTCCAATACTGCTACTGATAACAGTGCCAGAAGGTTGATGAACAAGTTTAAGGGAAAGAGAAGGTAAATTAATATCCTTTTATTAGTAACTAGCCGTTAAGCCCGTTAAAACGGGCAAGATTTCCAGCTACCCTCCTCGCCGCCGCTCCCTCCCCCCTCCAATGACCTGACAGCGCCTCTCACCTCCGTGTGAAAGCGCTGCAGGCAGCAGCAGATCGCTCTGCTGCTGCCTGAAGTGTTTCCACACGGAGGTGAGAGGCGCTGTCAGGTCAGTGCAGGGGGCCCGATATGGAGGAGGGCAGGAGTGGCGGCGGGGATGGGGGGGGAAGGTGGAGGTTGGTGCGCGCGATGTTCATTTCCAGGCGGCAGCGTCCGACAGTGACTCCGACTCAGTTTCCCTCTCTGTTCCGCCCTCTGACGTCATCACGTCTTGACGTGAGGGCGGGACAGAGAGGGAAGTCTCTACTGCGCATTTGCAGGCGAGTCGGTCACTTGCCGTTTATATGTTTGATATATAGAGAGTAACAACTAGTGGATATCTTAACAGAGATCCTTTTAATCTAAAGTAGGAAAGGCACCTGCTACCAAGCTAAAGGCTGGGGATTTACTGCAATACTCATATGCAAGTCCATCAAGATGTTTTGAGAGATCACAATTTATCAACACATTTTCTATTGTCTGTTCCTACCCCAAACCCCTCCCTTTCAATGCAACAATCACAATAAATCTTCAGTATGGCATGCTAAGGAGGGGAGAATCGAGAAAGAGCCCAGTTGCATAGGCTATATATGCATTTGAGGTGGACTTGAAGGACAAAGGTGATAGAATCTAGTAATTGTCAGAAGTGTGAAGATCCTAAGGGCACTTTTTTACACAATTTTGGGAGGAAGAATGGGACCACATGGCAGTTCATGTACAGGCCAGGACTGAAAAGAAACCAGAGGTATGTTTCTTGGATATGGGGGAAAATCTTTCCCTGGGATCTGGTGCACAAGTATTGTTTGTAACAAAAGTGTGCCTTATTGAAAAATCATGTCTCTTGATACAGTGAATGAAGGAGAAGCCATCTAACCTTACTCTACTTTACGGCAGAATCAGGTGCAAGAGTTACTACAGATGGAAAGAATCAGCGTGCAGGCAAAACAGTCAGAAGAAAGTTTTGAAGACAGAGACCTTTCTTAATGTCATTGATGCCTTGATTATGTAACACATTGATCTATGCTTTGGTGATGTGAAGTATGCTATAAAATAGGTAGGAGTGGTGCGCGGGAAGTAAGTAAGGTAGGGGGTTCTTAAGTCCGGGAGGGGGCATGTGCAGGGTGACGATTGAGATAAGGAGGCTGTGATTTATAAATTTAGGGTGATGGATGTATGGGGTGATGATTGAGATAAGGGGGTTGATTTATAATTTAAGGTGATGCATAGGCTATGGAAATGGGATATGGTGCAAACAAACAGAGCTGCCTGATACCATAAAGTTGATAATTGCAATCATTCTAGCCAGCCACTTAGTTTCTACCATTCTGCCCGGCACAAAGGCAGCCGTAGACTCCTCCAGGATTCCTCAATACCCCCACATCCCAAATTATTAGCACAATATTCCCTTATTTATTTGATCCAGGACTTGGGACACTGCAAACCCTAAGTATGTCAGGGACCCTCCTGTCCAAAGCAAGGGAAATTCCTCTTCTGACTTCTCAAGCCCTCCCACAACCTGAATACCAAAGGTTTCCCATAAAAAGCCCGAGGATACAGACTCTTTCAGGTGTCCCATCACACAGTCCAAGGACCCCAGTGGGTCTATTATTACCACCAACAAATCAGCCACAAACTAAGTCTTAAAGTCACACTCATCCAGTCATATTTTCTTCACCTTGTCAACCTGCAATATCTTTTGCACTAAAGGCTCTATATAGAACACAAAAAGAGCAGGCGACAAGGCACCCCTGTCTTGTACACCTTTCAAGAAACAAGGGATCAAACACCGCTCTGCTAATAACCATGTTTAAATACTTGAAAGTTATAAATATACAAACATTTTTTTTCAGAGATAAGGAAGTAGGGGAAGCGGCAGAACTAGAAGACAGGAATTGAGGTTGCAGTGTGGTAACTTAAATGACCTGCACAGAATGGCAGGTACAACTCTGGCCACCTTGTTGGGCAGACTGGATGAACCACACAGGTCTTTATCTGGAATCATTTACTATGTTATTAGATTATGTATGTTACTTGCCCCTCATACAGAACCTTAATCCACTTCAAGATCACTCCCTCAAATCTAAACCTCTTCTATATAAACCAAAGTTAGCCCACAATAGGTTACTGAATGCCTTCTCTATATTAAAACTTACCCATGCTGAATCTACTGCTTGCTCCTGTACTTTTGCAATAGCGACTGGCTTTCCTTACATTTGATGACTGCATTGCTACTTGGTGCTTATCTAGCAATAAAGGAAGTACCTCCTTAATGCTACTTAATTTTTAAAAACTTTTTCATCTTGATGAAAAGGGCAAGTTATGCTTAAAACAAGATCAATGAACTATTTTTTCAAAATCTCATGTGATGCGCCTCCTATATTTAAGCAGCCTTTCAATTACTGTTGTGCCTCAAATTCACATACAAAGAAATAAATTTAAGCTGCTGTACTTGGTTGAACTTCTGATAGCTGACCTGCCCTGCTGCACTGGCTCTTGCTCTTCCAGAGCTGCATGCTGCCCAATCCCCAGGAGGGAGACTTTTTGTCCAGTCCTGGTTTTGAACTTAGTTCCCATAGCAGCGATTCCAAATTGAAATCAACTGCAGGTCTCATAATACATCTAGACAGGGCTATCAGAAACCCAAGAATGGCCTAAAATCTCCCTCTTGGAATTGAGTAAGCTATGTTTTTTCTCCCTTCTCCATTGCCAAAAGGCTTCTGGCTATCAACAAACCCATGCACTAAAGAAAGGAAAGGACCACATAATTTCAAAGAGCAGAGATTAATAAGACAGAAAACCAATGATGTCAGAAACAGCAATTTTGTTCTTATTGAAAATGGAGCACTGAAAATGTCCCTTGGAGATAAGTCATGTTTTAGAAACAACAATGCTTATTGTTTGTGGATGGCTGCTTATAAGGAGAAATTAGGTCTGACCTGATAATTTTCTTTCCGTTAGTTCTTCCTACTATTCTAGAATTTGTGGAACAGTTCTGCCCACCAACCAGCAGGTGGAGATAGAGAACTGAAAACTGGAGCTGAGACATCACTCTTGGCATTAAGTACATAAGTACTGCCATACTCAGACAGACCGAAGGTCCATCAAGTCCAGCACCCTGTTTCCAATAGTGGCCAATCCAGGTCAAGATCTCAAAACAGTACAATACATTTTATGTTGCTTATTCTAGAAATAAGCAGTGGATTTTCCGAAAGTCCATTCTAATAATGGTCTATGGACTTCTCCTTTAGGAAGCCATCCAAACCTTTTTTAAACCCCAGTAACTGCTTTTCCTACATTATCTGACAACGAATTCCAGAGTTTAATTACAAGCTGAGTGAAGAAATATTTTCTCTAATTCATTTTAATTTTATTACTTTGTAGCTTCATTGCTTGCTCCCTAGTCCTAGTATTTTTAGAAAGAGTAAACAAGCGATTCACGTCTACCCATTCCACTCCACTCATTATTTTATAGACCTCTATCATATCTCCCCTCAGCCGTCTTTTCTCCAAGCTGAAGAGCCCTAGACACATTAGCCTTTCCTAATAGGGAAATTGTCCCATCCCTGTTATCATTTTCGTCACCCTTCTCTGTACCTTTTCTAATTCCACTATATCTTTCTTGAGATGTGGTGACCAGAATTGAACACAATATTCGAGGTGCGGTTGCATCATGGAGCAATACAAAGGCATTATAATGTTCTCATTTTTGTTTTCCATTCCATTCCTAATAATACCTAACATTCTATTTGTTCTCTTAGCCCCCAGCATCACACACTGAGCAGAGGCTTTCAACGTATCATCAATAACGATGCCTAGATCCCTTTCCTGGTCGGTGACTCTTAATGTGGAACCTTGCATTATGTAACTATAATTCGGGTTCCTCTTTCCCACATGCATCACATTGCACTTCGTCATGTTAAACATCATCTGTCATTTAGATGCCCAGTCTCGTAAGGTCCTCTCGAAAGTTTTCACAATCTTATTGTGAAGCTATAAGTAGGGCCACGAACCTTTATGTAAGGAAAGTAAATAAAAGCAAGAGAAAAAGGAAACCGATATGGTTCTCCAAGCAAGTGGCTGAGAAAATAAAGGCTAAAGAGTTGGCATTCCAGAAATACAAAAAAACTCATGAAAAGGGACACGAGGAGGAATACCGGATGAAACTGAAAGAAGCCAAGAGAGAGATACGTCTGGCGAAAGCGCAAACGGAAGAACAAATGGCTAGAAATGTAAGGAGGGGTGACAAAATTTTCTTCAGGTATATTAGTGAAAGGAAAATGACTAAAAAGGGAATTGTGAGACTAAAAGATACTGTGAACCGCTATGTGGATAATGATGAAGAAAAAGCAAATTTGCTAAATAGATACTTCTGTTCTGTTTTCACAGAAGAAAATCCTGGAGAAGGACCGCGATGGACTCCAAAAAGTACAAATGAGATTGAAGTGGATAGAGCACCACTCACGGATGACAGTGTGTATGAACAACTTGAAAAGCTTAAGGTGGACAAAGCCATGGGACTGGATGGGATCCACCCTAGGATATTGAGGGAGCTCAGAGAGGTTCTGGCGGATCCTCTTAAAGATTTGTTTAATAAATCCTTGGAGACGGGAGAGGTTCCGAGGGATTGGAGATCGGCGGATGTGGTCCCTCTTCACAAAAGTGGTGATAGGGAAGAAGCTGGAAACTACAGGCCGGTAAGCCTCACTTCGGTTATTGGAAAAGTAATGGAAGCCATGCTGAAGGAAAGGATAGTGAATTTCCTGGAAGCCAATAAGTTGCAAGATCCCAGACAACATGGATTTACCAAAGGGAAATCGTGCCAAACGAACCTCATTGAGTTCTTTGATTGGGTGACAAGAGAATTGAATCAGGGACGAGCTATGGACGTAATCTACTTAGATTTCAGCAAAGCTTTTGACACGGTTCCCCATAGGAGGCTCTTAAATAAACTGTATAGGCTGAAGATAGGACCCGAAGTGGTGAACTGGATTAGGAACTGGTTGACGGACAGACGCCAGAGGGTGGTGGTGAATGGAATTCGCTCGGAGGAGCGAAAGGTAAGTAGTGGAGTGCCTCAAGGATCGGTGCTGGGGCCGATTCTGTTCAATATATTTGTGAGTGACATTGCCGAAGGGTTAGAAGGTAAAGTTTGCCTATTTGCGGATGATACTAAGATCTGTAACAGAGTGGACACCCCGGAGGGAGTGGAAAACATGAAAAAGGACCTACGGAAGCTAGAAGAATGGTCTAAGGTTTGGCAATTAAAATTCAATGCGAAGAAATGCAAAGTGATGCACTTAGGAAGTAGAAATCCACGGGAGACGTATGTGTTAGGCGGGGAGAGTCTGATAGGTACGGGCGGAGAGAGGGATCTTGGGGTGATAGTATCTGAGGATTTGAAGGCGACGAAACAGTGTGATAAGGCAGTGGCCGTAGCTAGAAGGTTGGTAGGCTGTATAGAGAGAGGTGTGACCAGCAGAAGAAAGGGGTGTTGATGCCCCTGTATAAGTCGTTGGTGAGGCCCCACCTGGAGTATTGTGTTCAGTTTTGGAGGCCATATCTTGTTAAGGATGTAAAAAGAATTGAAGCGGTGCAAAGAAAAGCTACGAGAATGGTATGGGATTTGCGTTACAAGACGTATGAGGAGAGACTTGCTGAACTAAACATGTATACTCTGGAGGAAAGGAGAAATAGGGGTGATATGATACAGACGTTCAAATATTTGAAAGGTATTAATCCGCAAACGAACCTTTTCCGGAGATGGGAAGGTGGTAGAACGAGAGGACATGAAATGAGATTGAAGGGGGGCAGACTCAAGAAAAATGTCAGGAAGTATTTTTTCACGGAGAGAGTAGTGGATGCTTGGAATGCCCTCCTGCGGGAGGTGGTGGAAATGAAAACGGTAACGGAATTCAAACATGCGTGGGATAAGCATAAAGGAATCCTGTGCCGAAGGAATGGATCCTCAGGAGCTTAGTCAAGATCGGGAGGCGGGGCTGGTGGTTGGGAGGCGGGGATAGGGCTGGGCAGACTTATACGGTCTGTGCCACAGCCGGTGGTTGGGAGGTGGGGCTGGTGGTTGGGAGGCGGGGATAGTGCGGGGCAGACTTATACGGTCTGTGCCTGTGCCAGAGCCGGTGGTTGGGAGGTGGGGCTGGTGGTTGGGAGGCGGGGATAGTGCGGGGCAGACTTATACGGTCTGTGCCCTGAAGAGCACAGGTACAAATCAAAGTAGGGTATACACAAAAAGCAGCAAATATGAGTTATCTTGTTGGGCAGACTGGATGGACCGTGCAGGTCTTTTTCTGCCGTCATCTACTATGTTACTATGTGATTTAACAACTTTGAATAACTTTTGTGTAGTCAGCAAATTTAATTGCTTCACTAGCTACTCCCATCTCTAGATCATTTATAAATATGTTATGTTTCAACAATTTTATTGAACGAAAATAGAAAGTTACATCTTGAGTAAAAACAGTGAGTAGTTCAATTTTATAGACATACAATCCAGCCTCCTTCCCCCATCCCCTCACCTATCAATTTTAGGGTACAATTGAAAATTCTTTGATCAGACTGTACCATTTCTGGTCCCATCTAGAGAATTTCCTTGATACAGCATTTAGCTGACACACACTGGGACTGGTTGCTTTAAGATTGAGCAGGTTGGCAATGGTGTAAGTGAGTGATGTCATCTATGGGTGGAGTTTCTCTGAAGGCGTCTCATACAAACAGCCATTTTGAGCACATGGTTTGCTATGGATAACTTGTAAAGCAGTTTGTATGCACTGCTATGTATTTCTCCTGATGAAGATAGCGAAACAGAAGGATTTCCTACTGTCGAGAAACAAGGAAATTGGACATTTTTGCCAGAAGGATAATATAAATTGGACACTTTAATTTTGGAGAAACCCCACAGACTGTGAAAATCTTATGAGGCTGTACTTCTGTCAGGACAATTTGGATGTTCTGAGCTAAGTGAAGTTTACTTTTTGTTAGAATTAGAATCCATTCATTAGTAAGGATGGAAGTTTAAGCAATTCTAGTAATGTTATAAGAGTTTTTGCTCTATTTTGAGTTTTCTTTCACTTGCAGGAAGGCTTCTCTTTTTGAATGAGGATTTTAGTCTAGTGAGGGATTGCTAATTAGTGTCTATTTGGGTGATTTATATTCATAGTGAGATTTAGTGTTGTGGGTATTTGGATCTGTATTGTGTTAAATTGTGTTACCCCAGGGTCGCTTTACTCATACTACCCCTCTCCTCAAGACCCTTCACTGGCTCCCTATCCGTTTTCGCATCCTGTTCAAACTTCTTCTACTAACCTATAAATGTATTCACTCTGCTGCTCCCCAGTATCTCTCCACACTCGTCCTTCCCTACACCCCTTCCCTACACTTCGCTCCATGGATAAATCCTTCTTATCTGTTCCCTTCTCCACTACTGCCAACTCCAGACTTCGCGCCTTCTGTCTCGCTGCACCCTACGCCTGGAATAAACTTCCTGAGCCCCTACGTCTTGCCCCATCCTTGGCCACCTTTAAATCTAGACTGAAAGCCCACCTCTTTAACATTGCTTTTGACTCGTAACCACTCACCTCCACCTACCCTCCTCTCTTCCTTCCCGTTCACATTAATTGATTTGATTTGCTTACTTTATTTATTTTTTGTCTATTAGATTGTAAGCTCTTTGAGCAGGGACTGTCTTTCTTCTATGTTTGTGCAGCGCTGCGTATGCCTTGTAGCGCTATAGAAATGCTAAATAGTAGTAGTAGTCTTCTGTTTTTTAAACACAGACTTTTCTCCCACTTCTTTACAATTTTTGAAATATTCTGGGAGTTTTTCTCTGTGTTTTTTTCTCGGAAGGTGGTGGAAGCCTGTGATGGTAATATTTACAGTGGAGCATAAAAGTCAGGCTCCCTGTTACACTGAGGCTATTTTTTAAAATTTAATATATTTTATTTTTCAGATCTGAATCCCCAGTGTGACACTATATTAGAGTGATGTGTTTGATAAGTTTCTTTGTTTAAAAAAGGTTTGCCAATTGGTAGCATCACTACAGGGGGGGGGGGGGGGTGGGGGGGGGGGGCTGTGTCCCCCCCCCCCCCCCCCCCCCCCCACACTTTGGGTTCAGACCCACCAAAATTAGTCATCACCCTTGCTGTAGCTGGCAGGGATCCCCAAGCTGTGCCAACTGAAGACCACCTCCTCTGGTCCGGCAGTCAGAGCTCTCCTGCTGGTGGCTGTGTCCTCAAGCTGCTGCCGTCGCCATTGTTGGCCCCCCTATGCATACTCAGTTTTCATGTATGCAGAAAAAAACAAGCATTCACGGGTGTGGGGTAGCAGTGGCAGCAGCAGCTTGAGGACACTGCCACTGGCTGAAGAGCCTGGAAGAGTTCTGGCTGTCGGAGCAGCAAAGGAAGAGAAAGTCTTTAGCTGGAGATCCCTGCCCACTCAGGTATTTATATTTTGCATTCTGGGGGGGGGGGGGGGGGGGGGGGGGGGGGGGGGGGGGGGGGCAGGATGCAGGCAGAAGGGAGAGAATTTGGTACCCTCCCACTTAGGTTCAGCTCTGTCCCCCGGCCCCCCCCCCCCCCCAATCAACCAGCTGTCTATGCCAATAAACATAATATAAAGTCATCTGTGATACACAAATCCCAAAGTTAAATTTTAGTTAATAAATTGAAAACAAAACACTTTTTTCTACCTTGTCTCATGCAGATCTCTTTATGTCTGGCCATTTTATTATTCTGTCATGTTGGTCCGAGTTTCTCCGTCTTCTGCTAATTCTCTTTCTAGCAACTTTTGTCCATTTGTCTTTTCTTCTCTCTCCTGTCACACATGGGAAGCAACTGCTTGCCCTGGGATTTGTAGTATGGCGTGTTGCCACAATTTGGGTTTCTGCCAGGTACTTGTGACCTGACTTGGCCACTATTTGGAAAACAGGATACTGGGCTACATGGACCATTGGTCTGACCCAGTATGGCAATTCTTATGTTCTATTCCTTTACTACACCTGTCTCTGACATATTGATCCTTCCCTTATGTCTTATCTCCTTTTTTTCTTTTCAGCTTCTCTATCCACTCAAACTTTATCTTCTTTCTCATCCTTCTTTTAACTTTTCAGGTATCTATTAACATTCCATATTCTTTTCTCATTCCTAGCTGATCCATTTCCCATGCAGCCTGCTATTCCCTTCCATCCTTTAGCTACACTACATTTCTACCTCTGTATTCACTATCCTCCTCTCACTAATTATCTTGCCATCCCTTCTTGGCCTGTCCCACATGGTTCCAAGTATGTCCCCTCCTCCTCCCTCCACTGCTGGAAACCAATATTTCCTCTCTCTACCCCCCCCCCCCCCCCCCCCATCATGGCCTAACACCTCTGTCCCTTTTTCTCCACACCCCTATCATCTTCCTGTCCTATCTCTGTACTCTTCTGCCTCCCCCCACCCCCCATGGTCAATCATCTCTCTTCCTTCCCTCCAGAAACGCCCAAATTAGTATTTTTTAAACCAATTTTTAAACGTTTTTCTATGAAATCCATCACAAGTGCGTTCAAATCATAAGGGGGCGTATCAGGGCGGGATCTGGGCATTCCTAACACTTGGATGTTTTTTCTGCCATAATGGAACAAAATAAAAACACCCAGGGCTATAATTTGGACGTTTTAGTCTAGACCTGTTTTATTAATGAATAAGCCACAAAAAGGTGCCCTAAATGACCAGATAACCAATGGAGGGAATCAGGGGTGACCTCCCCTTACTCCCCCAGTGGTCACTAACCCCCTCCCATCCCCCCAAAATGTGATTAAAAACATTTACCAGTTTCTATGCCAGCCTCAGATATTATACTCAGGTCCAACTGAGCAGCATATAAAATGGTCTAGTGGTGGATGCAGTGTACTGCAGACAGGTGGACCCAGGCCCATACTTCCCCCTACCTGTTACACTTGTGGTGGATATTGTGAGCCCTCCAAAACTCAACAGAAATCCACTGTACTCACATAGAGGTGTCCCCTTCACCCATAAGGGCTAATGTTGTGGTGTACAGCTGGGAGTAGTGGGTTTTGGGGGACTCAGCAGACAAGATAAGGGAGCAATAATGAGATGTGTACATGGGAGCATTTATTTGAAGTCCACTGCAGTGCCCCCTAGGGTGCCCCATTGCTCTCCTGGGATGTCTGTGTGGCTAGTCTACTAAGAATGCAAGCTGGCTCCTCCTACATCCCAATGGCTTGATTTTGTGCGTTTTTAACTTGGACTTTTTTTTTTTTAATGGCCCAAAAAGATAAACGCACAGAGCACAAAAGCATCTAGCAAATAGCCATTTTTGGAAAAAAAAAAAAAAATAGATGTTCTGCTGTTTTGAAAATGGCTATATTCCCCACTTGAATTTTGGACATTTTTAGCAAAACATACAAAGTTGGACTTAGACATCATATCGAAAATTCCCCTCAGTGTATGATTATGGTTATTTAAAACTTGTTATACCGCCTGTTCTGACAAGCAGATCTAGAAGGTGTACAATCTAAAAAGAAAATACAGAAAAGAATGCCTTTCAAAATAGGACAGAAATTAAGACAAACATACAGGAGCAAACAAACAACTGCTTTCTGAGAGATTGACAATTAGGTAAGCGGAGATCACAATGTTTAAGTGTCAAAAGCAAGGGCACAAAAGTGAATCTTAAGTAATACTTTAAACCTAATGAACGACTGCTCATTGCAAATGGAGGGAGAGATCGTTCCAAAGCTTTGGAGCTAGGAAGTAAAAGCCTTATGTCTGCTGGTCTCATGACATGCCTGTTTTGGGGTTTGGTAATCTACTCAGCAGATATGAGCTGAAAGGGAGAACATACACACACCCCTAGAACGGTAAAATTATGCCTTACCTGCTGATAATTTTCTTTCCTTTAGTAGCAGCAGATGAATCCAAGAACTGGTGGGTTGTGTCCATCTACCAGCAGGTTGAGATAAAGATTACAAAGCTGAAGTCAGTGATACCAGATGGCCAGCTCCTCCTTCACCTCAGTACATCTCATCACCAAGCAGAATCAGACAAGAAACTAGGAAGCCTTCCTCACCAACCATATAAAACAGAAACTTGTCAGTCTGACTTGAGAAACCATGACTGTGATGGAGTCCTCTTCAGTGGTTTCTGTCCTCTTTCTTCTTCCCCTTTTTTTTTTTTTGGAAACTAACGACCAGGACAAGAACATATAGGCAAAACAAGCGTGGCTGACAAAGGGCAGGATCCTGGATTCATCTGCTGCTACTAAAGGAATGAAAATTATCAGCAGGTAAGGCATAATTTTACCTTCCTTAGCATATGCAACAGATGAATCCAAGAACTGGTGGGATATACCAAAGCAATCCCTAAGTAGGGTGGGAAGTCGCCGCTCCCTAAAACAGAACCGTCGCTGCAAAGGCAGCATCTGAATAGTGAAAGTACACTTGTTCTGCCCAAGAAGTAGATTGCAAACTCGTTAAACAAGCCTGGAATGCCATCGGCGGGCCACAACCTTTCCAAAAAATCCACAAAGTATCTGCAATACAATGAGAAAAAAATCAGATCAGACCAGAGGCTGCCGTCCCACAGCAAGAACCAGCGACAAAGACAAAGAGAAGATCTGAACACTGAAAAGCATTCAACATCTGCAAATACCGGAGAGCCCTCTGAACATCCAGAAAACAAAGCGCCGTGTACTCCGTGTGAAAATCCCCCTCCCGAAAAGAGGGAAGAAAGAGAAGCTAAAAAAGAAAAGCCAAACCACAGCTGGAAAAGGAAGAAGGAACTGAAAGCAAGGTCACTTCAGACTCAGCAAATTGCAGAAAAAACAGCTCGGCATGACTGTGCTAAAAATTCAGACACACTGTGGGCCAAATAATTGGCAACCAAGAACACTGCTTGTAAGTTCCTAAGCGAAGCATTCTGCAAAGGAACAAAAGGAGTCCGAAGCAATGCTTGGTAGACAAGGAGCCCCAAGCTAGACTCTGAGAATACGAACGAGGTTTCAGGGAGAAGAAGGTGGAGGAGTGGCCTAGTGGTTAGGGTGGTGGACTTTGGTCCTGGGGAACTGAGTTCGATTCCCACTTCAGCACAGGCAGCTCCTTGTGACTCTGGGCAAGTCACTTAACCCTCCATTGCCCCATGTAACCCGCATTGAGCCTGCCATGAGTGGGAAAGCGTGGGGTACAAATGTAACAAAAAAAAAAAAAAAAAAAAAAAAAAAGGTAACAGCTGCGGAAGAGCAAAGCACTCTGCAAGAAATGCACCACCTCTGAGTGCAAGGCCAGGCTAGGCCCTTCTGCAACCCATCCTGCAGAAAGAGCTCAATCGCTGGAGAACAGACGTCCGCAATGAAGACCAAGCGTGGGCTGCAACCAGCCTCAAAAAATCCTCAACACCCGAGAATACGCAGTTGCAGTGGACCATGGACCTCATACAAGATTGCAACAGAACAGTAACCAGAGTGTCCAAAGAACTCTGTTCCTCAGAGTCGGCCTCTCAAAAACCAGGCCGTAAGACCAAAGCGACAGGGATCATCAACTCAGGAGCGGACCCAGATGGAAGAGCCGAGTCAAGCGGATCCAAAACGAAGGCACCACCAGGAGCCTCACTATATCCGTATACCAAGGGCGCCGTGGCTAATCCGGATCTACCAGAATGACTCGACCCCGGTGGAGATCGATCTGAAAAGAACTCTGTCGCAAAGGAAACACTATCGAAGAACTTCCTCTAGCTAAGGAAGCGATAGAATAACCAGCCCTGCCGAATCACCCTCTCTCCGATGACAGAAGAAAGAAGGCACCTGGGCGTCCAGCTGGAACGCCATCAGATCTACCTATGGAGCTCTCTACCTGAGGCCATGTTGGAGAAGCACTGGTGCGGAATAATCATTCTGCCAAGACCAGAAGATGGCAGAAAAGAGAACTCACCGTAGGAAAAAGCCCACAAAAGTGGGCCGCGTAGAAATGGAATACGAGGTCCTCTGCCCACTCCATGGGGGCGACACGCCCCGATGGCCACAGTCTGACTCCAAGTCCCACACTGTCGAAGAAGCATCCACCGCCTCATCTTCTCCAATGACAGAAGCACCGCCTAGCCCGCAACGTGTCCTGAAGTGCTAGAAGATGAACAGCACCAAAAGCAGGTCCAGGCGGGGGAGACGGCACAAGCACCGCCTGGCCTGCAATGTGTCCTGAAAGGCTAGAAGACAAACAGCACCAAAAGCAGATCCAGGCGGGAGATCGGCTACACCGTCCCCTGTGCCATCCACCACCCCGGAGACGGAAGGAGGAGGCAAAGGGCTCTCCAGTCTGAGAGACTCGCATCCGTGACCACCACTATCCACTGCGGAGGCACCAAGGCATCCCTTCCACAGGGAGGAATTGCGAAACCACCAGTTCATGCGCAGGCGTACCGAGAACAGCCACGGAAGACACTGCTGACACTCCTGGAACACAGGAGCAAGAGCTGTAGAAGTCGTCTATGAGAACCATCAATAACACTACCTCCAAAGTGTCCACCACAGAGCCCAAGACATGAATGGATAGCCAGGCCCGAGGACTCAGTGCCCTGAGCAGATTGCGCACCCAAGTCTGAACCTAGATCCTCCAGTCCTCGGTCAAGAAAAGAATCGTACCAGAGCTGTCTGGAATGGGATGAGGTGGCTCATTTGAAGGGTGACCACCCAGCTCAAGGATTCCAAGAAGACCTGGGAAGATAAACTCTCGGATCTCGTCTAGAGCGAGGTGCACTCTGATGCTGTCCTTGCAGAGAATGCCGCAAAACTCCCAAACCTAGGAAAAGGGAGCCATAGCTATGCCGACAGGCAAAGCCTGGAACTGAACATGAGGGCTCAGAACGGCCAAACAGAGAAACCGCAGATGAGGGGGGCCAAAGAGGAAAGAAAAGAAACACTTCCTAAGGGAGAAATGAATTGCAGGCTAAATCGAAGTAGCTCTGAATATAGCTAGCTGTCCAATATAAACAAAAAGTGCAAAAGTGCAATAAAAGCCTTAGACACACCGCAACAAACACCTAGCTAGAGGTGCCACAGATACAGTGGAAGCTGGAGCTGGAATGCAATAGTTTGATCAGTGTCAGAGAGCAAAACTAGAAGAGCAGAGCTGCTGTGGGAAACCACCACAGCTAACCTTTGGCACTGTAGCCTAGTGTAAACTGTCCCAGCTATGGAAAGAACTGCTTGTCAAGGCAAGCAATATGTGAGAGGGAAGTAAAATATGCCCAATAGAAAAGAAGCCGAGGGCCGCAGCTTCTAATATGATGCACAAACCAGCCTTAAACCTGTGACCTTCAGGCTGAAAGCCAACCATGTTCCAGAAAAATAAAACTATTTTGCTGAAACTACTGCACATAGAGCAAATGCCCCCATGACAGCACTAAAGTTCCATGGAGAGCAGAGCACTAGTCCCAGAAAATAACAATATGCAACATTTCCCACAGAAAGGTGGCGCCAAAGGCACTAAGCCTAGAAACTCCCATTTGTAAAGGAGCAAAAGGTGCAGAAAAAAAAAACAAGAAAACCTACTGCACCTGGTATTCCCAGGCAGTCTCCAATCCAAGTAGAAACCAAATCAGGCCCAACCCTGTGCTGAGCTTCCAAAATCATAGATGAGGCACACTCAAGGTGGTGTGCTCATAGGCAAAGCATGTACTGCCAGTATAAAAAGAGTTTCACAAAGGATGGAGGGAAACTTCCAAGCTGTTCAAGCAACTGCCCTCAGAGAAAAACTGAGGGGACAGAAAAGTCTGAAAATAAAAACACTAAATAGGCCCTTTCAGCGGCCCAACATACAAGGAGCCCTGCTCCGATGCTGTTCACTGTTTCTCACACCAGGAACAGCCTTAGCCAACGCAGGAACTCTTATGAATATCTAAACACCACAGACAGCGAGGCCTATTGCTATCAATGTACCCACTTAGGCAATCATGGCTTTCCAGCTCAGGTGATTCTTGCTGCCTTTGTGCATAAAGGGTCTGCCCTGAAAAGACTCCCTCTGAATAGAAGACGACAGGGGAGAAATGTATCCTACTGCTGAGCTGAAGAGAAAACATCTCCTCTTTGGGACAGGGTCCATCAGAAAGACTGAGACAGGGAACAAGCCAGAAAACTCCAAAGGCTGAACTAAAAAGGTACTGCCAGTTCCCCTACCAGACTTCTGCAACAAATAGGAATACAGAGCAGCAGAATGAGCTGGGGGAGGGGGGGGGGGAGTCAGAAATCCCCTGCCCCAGAGAACTCCCAGTGGCTGACGTGCATCCCGAGAAAAACAAGGAACATCGCAGGACCATCAGATTCCTTCTGGAAAACTTAACCCTCTAGAACCCATCTGCCCGAGATGGGCATAAAATCTCGCCCAATCACGAAAAGGGCTGCTGAGGCCAGGCTCTCTTAAGAAGATGTATGGTTATAGAACAAAAAACTGAATAAAAATATTTCAAATTAAAAAAAGAAGAAAGGTTCAAATTATGGGTCCCAAACAGAAGATCCTGCTCAGAAGATATAGAAACAGTTTAAAGTAGTTCTGTTCTTCCCTTGGATCCCCTTGCATAGTGGGGGCAGTTTGAGAAGAATTTGTGCCACTGCCCCAGCTACATGCAAACAGTTTCTGACAACCATGATTTTGGTAAAGGAAACCAAATCTGGAGAAAATAAAGGGGAATCTTCTGTACCAGCAGTCTCTAATGGAACACAAGGTCCTTTAGGAGAAGCCGCCCCTCCCACCCGCCCACATCAAGGCCACAGGGCGGGACAGGATCAGAGCAGATGTCAGGAGAAAAGAGAGGGCTTTGCCAGCAAAAAGGCGCGCGTTCCCGCTATTTTAGTGCGGGAAAAGGCTGCTCGGGGAAGGGGAACTTCAGCAATTCCCTCCCCAGCGTTCAAACATGCCACCACACTGAGTCCCGCTGCGGAGCATCTGCTACTGCAGCGGGAACAGCTGCAGCGTCGCCCACATTAAAGCACGGTACCCCCCCTCCCCCCGCCGAAAAGAGAAAGCCAGGGACTCATCGAACAGTAGGTGTCTCTGGAGGAGAAGCAGAGTCCCACAGACACAGTAGCCTGCTGCCTAACCAGAACACAGACAAAGCACAGCACTAAGACAGGGAAACCCTGTACTGCCCGGACCTGTCAGAAATCTTCTGTTTCTTCTGGGTTTTTGTTTTTTTAAACACCGAATGAAGGCAAAGGAGCAATCTTGGTTTTTGTTTTTGTTTTTTTTACTGGTGAGGAAGGCTACAGCTCTAAAGACCGGGAGGCAAGGGGAGAAAGGGTGAAGCAGGGACCCAGAAGACCCAAAGTCGGCACCTCCAGCCAGACACCCCTAACTCAACTGGCCCACAGGACCCAGGAGTATCTCCAACAGACAAATCCAGGAGCTGCTGAAGCGCCGCCCACCACCTGCTGGAGATAGAGATGTACTGAGGTGAAGGAGGAGCTGGCCATCTGGTATCACTGCCTTCAGCTTTGTAATCTCTATCTCCAACTGCTGGTAGATAGACACAACCCACTAGTTCTTGGATTCATCTGCTGCATACGCTAAGAAAGTATCCTTTTCACAAAGTTGGTGGCAGAACTACCAGTGATACACAAGGTCTTGACACTCTCCATAATCATGACACAGGATTCATTTTCTAGGAGACAGCCACCTTAATGAAATAATATACAGTGGTATCATTTGGCAGGGATTTTCACTTTCATTTTACAGTTCTGTCTTCAGCATAGAAAGCAAGGTTACCTCTTTCAGACCGATACCATAGCTTTGAGGTTCGCACTTCTCTCTCAGATTAAATTTCTTGTAGAGTTGCTTTGCGAGATGCCCATGGCAGCCTTCCGCAAAAACAGTTACTTTGCCATACAGCTCCAATCCCCTTTCAAATGTTGCCTGGGAAAAACAAAGGAGATAGTTATTACACACTACATTATCAATCATTTTTCTAAAGCCAATCATGCACAGCTCTCCTTCCCCCTACCCTCACACACATTAAACCTGTTATGTGCATAAACAACACCTCCTGCAAAACCCTTTAAAGTAGCAGTACATAATACTGATGGAAAAGGTGCAGCGAAGGGCGACTAAAATGATAGCGAGGATGGGACAACTTCCCTATGAAGAAAGACTAAGGAGGCTAGGGCTTTTCAGCTTGGAGAAGAGACGGCTGAGGGGAGACATGATAGAGGTATATAAAATAATGAGTGGAGTGGAACAGGTGGATGTGAAGCGTCTGTTCACGCTTTCCAAAAATACTAGGACTAGGGGGCATGCGATGAAACTACAGTGTAGTAAATTTAAAACAAATCGGAGAAAATGTTTCTTCACCCAACGCGTAATTAAACTCTGGAATTCATTGCCGGAGAACGTGGTGAAGGCGGTTAGCTTGGCAGAGTTTAAAAAGGGCTTAGACCGTTTCCTAAAGGACAAGTCCATAAACTGCTACTAAATGGACTTGGGAAAAATCCACAATTCCAGGAATAACATGTATAGAATGTTTGTACGTTTGGGAAGCTTGCCAGGTGCCCTTGGCCTGGATTGGCTGCTGTCGTGGATAGGATGCTGGGCTCGATAGACCCTTGGTCTTTTCCCAGTGTGGCACTACTTATGTACTTATTATAGAATCTGGGTTGTTCAAAGTATTAGTATAAAGTACTTAAGTAAAAATAAAAGTACAGTGAAGAACATGTTAAAAAAATTTACTTAGGTAAAAAGATTTTGTCTAATATAATACTTTTTGAGTAAAAAGTAAAAGTACCACAACTACAATGTATGCAACTAATGTTAAAGTTTTTATCCCAACAACTTTATTGCTCTACAATTCAATCCACTTTGCTTTTAGTAAAACTAAATTTTTGAAAATGACTGTTACTCATGTGAGTGTGCTTGTATTTGTCCAGCACAGCTAAAAAGGTGTTCAACAACTGCACGGGCTCTTGAAGGTTGCTTGGATATGGGGAATCAGAGTAAGTGTTGAATCTAACTGTATTCCAAGGTTACTGACTTATGATTTGAGGGGGAGTTCGTACTTCCCAAAAGGGATTTTGATGTCAGGTATGTATCCACCTGTGTTAGGGACCCAGAGAAGCTCGGTTTTACTTGGGTTCAGGCAAAGTTTGTTGTGTTTAGCCCATTTTTGAATTGATGTTAGACAAGTAATCAGTTTATTCAAGGCCGTAGGTAAGTCAGATTCAATGGGTATGAGTAGCTGCACATCATCCGCATAGATGTAGAACTGAGTGTCCATTGACCAATCAGCTCAGCTAGTGGCTTGAGGGTAGATATTGAACAGAATAGGTAACAGTATCAATCCTTGTGGTACCCCGCAGGTCAGTGTCCATGGTGGTGATGAGTTGCTGCCAAACATTATGGATTGTTGCCTGTCTGATAGATAGGATCTGAACCACGCAAGTACTGCACCACTGATACCTGTTTCTGTCAGTTGTGCTAGTAAGATATCATGATCCACAGTGTCAAAAGCTGCTGAGAAATCTAGCAGTACTAACATCGAGGCAAATCCCTTGTCTCAGTTTCTGTGAAGATCATCTAGCAGGGATACGAGGACCGTTTCTGTTCCATAACCGGGTCTGAATCCAGATTGACATAGATCTAGCCAGTTACTCTTTTCTAGCCATTCATTAAGTTGAACACAGACTGCTTGTTCTACGAGTTTCCCTAGAAACGGGATGTTGGATACTGGTCTGTAACTTTCAAGTTTGTCCTGGTCAAGGTTGTTTTTCTTCAGCAGAGGGCGAACCACTACCCTTTTTAATGCTGTTAGAAAGAGAGGTGTTCACAATTTTTGTGGCGCCTTCTATAAGGCCCATACTTGCCTGCTGCACTATCTTTGATGGGCAGGGATCAAGGGAGCAGGTAGTTGGTTGAAGGTCTCTTAGGAGTTTGTCAAGGCTCTCCTTTGTCATTAGGTGAAAAGTGTTCCATCTGTCTCTGTTAGGAGGGGGCGAGTTTGTGCAGTCCTGGTTGACTGGTTGGGCAGTGGGTGGGATTGCCTGTAAATCCTGGTGGAGACTTTTAATCTTGTTGGCAAAGTATGCAGCAAAATCATTGCAGATCAGTTTAGACTAGGGAGGCTGGTTTTGTTGTGGGGATTGCAGTAGGCTGTTTACTATACTGAACAGCTGCTTGGTTGAATTGACAGCCTGTGCAATGCATTGAGAGAAATACTGTTTTTTGGTTGCTGTTAAGGCTTGGCGGTACTTTGCCATGTGCTTCCTGCAGTTTAGCCTCTAGCCAGTTTATCATTGAGATATGGGTGAACACTGATTTCCTGGCACTGAGGGCATGACGTCACCACCACCACCATAACCTTCAAAACTTTCTTGGAGATGTGGCGAGATTGAAGGACAAAGCTCTAAATCGGAAGTGACAGTCCAGCACCGCAAAACACAGAAACTTCTGATGCAGTGGCCATATGGTTATATGAAAGTATACCTCCCACTTGAACAGAGGCTATGATTGCTCTTGGTGTCTTCTCAGTACACTTGGAGGCAGCGGTTTAGATCTTCCATAAAAATATCCAGAACCCAGTGTTCTGACATGATTTGGGCCCACTCCTTCCTAAACTCCTGAAGACTTCCTTCTACCAGAAGAGAAGAGTAGACCAGCCTCTCATCACTGTGAAGTTCTGGAGGCAGTGGGCACTCTGGCTGACTGACAAAAGGAAGACTGACGTGCCTGAAGTGAGACTTCTGACCATATTGCTGATGACCAGACTGGTACCGACTGCTATCTTGAAAACGAAATTGAGAGCTCACCGGACGGACAACCAGAGGTTTTCAAGCTTATCTTCCGGCTTAGTTTCCCCCAGTTCTTTCTCTAAGTTACCTGAGATCATCTCCAAATAGCCACTTGCCTTGAAAGAGCAGTTTAACTGGATCCACTGCCCAATGCAACAGCCAGAGTTGCTGACGTGCCCTGACAGCCGAAGATATACTGTGAGCCATAACCTGTAACATGTCGTAAATAGGATCTGCCACGTAGGCCAACCCTGCTTCCAGCTGGGCGTTATGATGTTTATCTTATATTGGTTACACTGTTCCAGGGCGAACTCACTTTTGGTTTCTATCAAGTTCACTAATTAACAAGACGTAAACAAACTCTAATGTCTTCTACTAACGTACAGTGCATCCTAATGAAAGCTAAGTTAACTATACTTAGCTTTCATTAGGATGCTCTAAACACTCCAACAGCATCCTAATGAAAGCTAAGTATAGTTAAATTAGTCACAACAAGTATAATAACAATTGTTGATTTAGACCTAAGACAACAAGGTAGGGAGGCGGTGTGCAATGATGTCTGAAAAAGGGTTCCTGTTAGCGCACACATTGTGTGTGAGTCCTGTGGAGGAAACCCCCACCCACTGAGCACTACCAGCATATTAAAAAGAATAAAAAGAGATAGAGATTGTGATTGCACTGTACGTTAGTAGAAGACATAAGAGTTTCTTTACGTCTAGTTAATTAGTTTATCTTAATATTGCCGACTACTGATGCCACTTGAGGCATGCTCCTGCCATGAATGAGCTGCACATTGTCGCTTTAAAGTCCAAAGAGGCCACCTGAAAGGCTTGTTTCAGTGAGCCTTCTAGCTTCCTATCCTGTAGGTCTTTTAGGGCAATGACCCCTTCCACTAGCAAGGAGGTCTTCTTAGTCACCACTGTTCCCTGTGAGTCCATCCAGGAAGCTGCAAATTATCTTTCTCCTCCAGAACTAAAGGGTAGAGACAAGCCATGGTTCTTCCCCACTCTCAGCTTCGCGTCTGGTGAGACCCATTCTGCTGTAATCAGGTCCTGAATGTCTAGATGCATCCGGATGGCCTTAGAAGGACCTCTAAGCCCCCTCATGACTGAGATAGAAAATACTGAGAAGCTGAACTGAATGCAAAGAAAGATATGGTCTCAGTTCAGTTTTCAGTTCTTTATCTCCACCTGCTAGTTGATGGACACAACTATACCACTGGTTCTGATTAGTGGGAAGCTATATAATGGAAATATAGTTCAACAGGTTGTAATAAGATTGGGGTTCACCAAATCCAACTGTCCATATGCCATAATTCAAATCAAGAAGAAAAACACTCATTCCTCACACTGAAAATGACATACACTCATAATGGAATAAAGTTATGAGTGAAATCTTAAGGCCCTCTGTGCATTCAGATCACTGTTCATCTGGAGAAAGGGATTACCATATTTCAGACACCACATTCTCTTAGCAAACACTCAAAACTGATTTTACAAAACGATATGGATATTTTAGGGGAATTGTAGGTGGCATTTTAAAGTGGTCAAGGGAAGAATAACGCATTTGAGAGAAAGAGCAAACTTCAAATATTGGTAACATACGAGCCATATACCCAATTCCAACATCGCAAGGTTGTCCTTCAGATACATCCTAAGTTTTTACCTAAGGTTGTCACATCTTTTCACTTCAATGCGGAAATAGTGCTCCTCACCTTCTACCTGAAGACTCATTCAATTCTCAAGAAAAAGCCCTTTCAAGTCCGATTGTATGTAGGCTCGGATATGCTACTTACAAAGGACTGCATCTACAAGAAAGTCAACTCAACTGTTCATTTCTTTCCAAAAAACTCTGGTAAACTGGCTAGCATCTTAGTACATAAGTATTGCCATACTGGGACAGACCAAAGGTCCATCAAGCCCAGCATCCTGTTTCCAACAGTGGCCAATCCAGGTAACAAATACTACTATGAATAAGCAGGCATTCCTTTCAGCTCCAAGGTCAGGTCTCATCAAATTAGAGCTACTGCAACATTAGTGTTCAAAGAAAGACTTCACAAAGGGGTACTACCTGCAAGGCAGTTATCTGGTCCTCTTTTCATATGTCTCCTACTTTGGACTAGGTTTCAACACAAAGATATGCCTCTGATCAAGTGGTGCTGGCCATTCTGTCCTGTGCAAGAAGACTAAGACAGCACTAAGCTTGGGACTTACCCACTTGTGTGCCTCATTGAGTTCTGCCTGTCAATGGAAAAAGCAATGTTGCTAATCTCTAACAGGTGTTTTTCATAGGCAACAGGACTGATAACGCACACAATCTTTCCCAACTCCCTGATAGCTGTATCACTGTTTGAGCTTTGGAACCAATTGAGGAGACCGGTGCACGTGGAAAGAGTCACACATACTCCAAACTTTATACTTTATACTCTAAGTTCTGAGCTCTTGGAGAACAGTTCCATCCTGGTGCTGTCAGATAACATTATCCTCTTGTGTGATTTATCAATCGTGCTGTCAACAGAAAACATCTGTTACAGGTGAGCAACACAGCTTTAATGATGAAGTACAAGTTAAAATTATGAGATCATTATTAAACAGATCAAAATAGAAGCTACAGCTGGGTTATGAGGTCTACAAAATCCTGAGTGATGTAGAACGAGTAGAAGTAAATTGATTTTTTTTACTCATTTCAAAAGTACAACGACTAGGGTACACTTGAGGAAGTTACATGGAAATACTTTTAAAACAAATAGGAGGAAATACTTTTTCACTCAACGAATAGTTAAGCTCTTTGCCGGAAGATGTGGTAATGGCCATTAGCATATCTGGGTTTAAAAAAGGTTTGGACAAGTTCCTGGAGGAAAAGTCCATAGTTTGCTATTGAGACAGACATGGGGAGGCAGCTGTTTGCCCCAGGGTTGATAGCATGGAATGTTACTAATAATTGGGTTTCTGCCAGGTACTTGTGACCTGGCTTGGCCACTATTTGGAAACGGAATACTGGGCTAGACGGACCGTTTGGTCTGACCCAGTATGGCTACTTTTATGTTCTTATGTGCTTTAAATGGGGGGAGGGGGTGTCAGAGAACACAAGAAAACAAAAAGATATCATCTTCTCACGTATAACACTTTCCTGGAGAATAGGCTTCAAGTCTAGGTGCCGACTCTCAAAAAATGTCCACGCACAAAAAGGCCATCAAGGACCCACAAACTGAGGCTATTAGCTTTACAAGAAAAACAGAGTATATAGATACCTGTGAAACATACAGGAATCTTGAATAGGTTCTTTATACTCATGATATAAAACCAAGATGGAAAGCAGTACCAGTGGAACGAGAAGGATCTGAACCCTAGGGAACATGTAGGATAGGAGGAAAGAAAACAGCTGGGCTGCCCAGAAGCACTGGTAAGGGAGAGGACATAAGATGGGTTGGTGTAGGGTAGGAAAGGGGACTTGAATAAGTATGGAACCTTATATGGTTATTCACTGAGGACTGCAGAGAACCAATGAAGAAAAACTCTCCTGTTTGATTAAGAATACTACTGAACAACTCATTTATTTAAAACATTTATAACCCGCACAATCCGTACAAATCTTGGTGGTTTACAATAAGTACACTCATAGTGATGAAATGACAAATCATAGCAAAAACATATCACGTACATACTACACTAAGGACTCCACACACAATAAGCAAACTAACATCAACTATACATTACTCACTAGATTACCAAAGTACATATGACTCGTACCTAAACAGAGGATTGCTGGTAGCCAAATGCTTCTAAAGAATAACAGTGTTTTAAGCTCCCTCCTAAATTGATCTAACGCCTTTAAAAACCTTATGTACGATAATTGGGAACAGGGAGGTCTGGGCCTACCCAATCTCCGACGGTATAATCAAGCATGTCTCATGCGGCACCTCCGGGATTGGATACTGGACACAGAACAATTTACTCCGGTTAGGTGGGAACAGGCACTATATAAACCTTGGCATGCCAACTTTCTCTTACAGGTCCAACGTGTAAGGTCTTGCCGCCAACGTGTAAGAAAAGTATACTATCACAACCCTTAAGACAGGTCTGGCGCTCTCTCATGACAGCTTGGAATCAAAACCCAAATGTTAGTGATCAGCTTCCATTCCGGGGGAATAGAGATTTTCCACCAGGACTGGAGGCTAGGTTAATCAAGAGCTGGGCAGATATGGGAATCACCCTAATGGAACACACATAGTAAATGAGGAGGGAGGTTTGTATACATTTCCAGACCTGCGGTGGAGGCTTTCCTTAACCAACAAGGATCACTATACATATAGACAATTACATCACTATTGGTACAGCTTAGATCAGGAGGCTTTGGGCACAAAATTGGGACAAAAACTCCAAGAATTTTTAAAAGGGGACGCACATGGTCACGTTTCCATATCCAGTTTGCACCGAGCTTTGATGAAGCTCTGTCCGCCCCGAAACTATGGAGCACTTACAGAGGCATGGAGTAAAGACCTGGGATATGAACTGAAGGGAGTAAATTTCGAAAATTGATAAAAGATATCCCCAGGCAAGTAGGTGGGGCGGAGCTACAGGAGAGCCAGTATAGGATATTACATAGGGGATACATAGCGCAAACACAAGCAGCAAGAGCTGGTTGGGCACCGGATGCTCAATGTGTAAAGTGTAAACGAGGGAGAAATACATTTTTACATGCATTTTGGAGTTGTGCCAAAGTGAAAATCTTTTGGAAAAGGCTCCACAATTATTCTGAGACTCTCATAGGTCACAGACTAATTCCCTCTTGGAGAGGGGTGTTATTAAACAAAAAGGGGGCCTATGAGCTCTCAGACAAGAACATGGATCTGTTAATGGGTAAAGCATATGCAGTGGGGAAAAAATGTATATTGAGGCATTGGATGCAAGAGGAGCCACCCACCATCTGGTTTTGGAGGAATAAATTTCACGAGTTGATGTTATGGGAGGCTAGAGCAGCACAGGATACCTCAAAGAAAAGAGAAGCATTTATTTCTATCTGGAACAGATATTTGCAAAGTATTTCCCATAAAGTGAGAACTGCAGTGCTCAATACTCTGTCTATACTATAAAGGGGAAGGTAGGGGGGAGTTAAGTAATTTTAGATGGGTGGTGGCCAGTGGGGGAATACATAGATGGGGTGGTCCGCACAGAAAGAACCGTAAAGTGCCAAATGAAGCAGTAAATAATAACCTACACTCTGGTAGTTTAACACGTGGAGAGGGAGAGGTAGCTCAACCATGAAGTAGAAGTTTTCATCAGAGTAGTGGGGGAGGGAGGTGGGGAGGAGGAGGGGGGGGCACAGTTTTGGGGAGGGTTATATTCCATGGAAATTGGAGGGACATGTGTATTATTAGCCAGGAGAGCAATCCTTTGATAGAATACAATAATGAGGATTCACCTGCACACACTGTTGGGATAGCACACAGAGTTATACACGAGACATAATTATTAGAGTTTAAGATAAAAGTTTATTGTTAATAGTTATGCAATTGTCCTGTAATTGTACAAGTACACATTTACAAAAGTAAGAGACGTCAAGAGGGAAGGGATAGGGGAGACGATTGAAAAACTTTGATAGAAATCTCAGGCTTATTAATATGTGATAGAATTATTTGTTCTCAGTTTTATATTGATTGATATGGATTTGTTTACCATGTGAACTCATCAATAAAAATCGTTGAAACATAAAGACCTTATGTACATAGGCAACTCATTCCACAATTTTGGCCCCTCAACTTTAAAAGAAGACCTGCAATATTCATCTAGTTTGATAACCTGAAAAGATGGCACTTCCAAAAGGTTAGCGTTAGAAGATCTCAAAGCTCTTGCAGGTTGGAATGATCGTAAGGAAGATAGAACAGGAGAACCAGATTATTTTGCACTTTGAATACTAATAATAAAGTTTTAAAAGCAATCCTCTGTTTAATAGGGGGCCAATGTAACGTTTTTAAAATAAAGAGTGACATGTATAGTGGGAATAGTTATAAATGACTCTGGCTGCAGCGTTTTGAGCAACCTGCAAGGCTTTTAAAATATTCCCATGCAAGCCCAGAAGTAGACCATTACAGTAATTAAAGTATGGAATAACAATACTCTAAATTAAACGGAAGTTTAAGAAGGTAAGAAGATCTTCTAGACGCCTAGTCAACCTTAGCCTGAAAAATACTTGCTTAATTAATATAAGACATGGGCAAGAACTGAAACTAGAAGAGCAGTATAGGCCATTATCTGCTATTAAGATTTCTGTTGGATAAAGAATGATATTCTTACAAACAGTCAAGATTTTCAGCTGGTAACTAGGAAATATTATCAGTGTGGACAGGGCAGACTGAATGGGTCAATTCATTTTTGTTACTATATTTTCTATGCCAGGACTACAACCAAACATAGCATTTTCTCAGGCAGAAGAGCAGGGTAACTGGAGGATGCAAATGGATTTTATCCTTCTGCTGCTCACTTAGGAAATGTTTAGCTAGGCTTTGCATTTTCTGGTTTGCAGCCTAATTTTTCATAATTCTTGATCCTTGTTTTTCTGTTTGTTTTTCCCTGCTGTCCCGTCAGTTTCCCTTTTTGTGTGTTTCTGGTATCTCTCTGGAAACCGATTTGATGTTTTTTTGTTATGAGGAGTGGTATTAAATAAATAAATATATTTTTTAAATGTAAACAAAGATTAGAAAGGAAGATGACCCAGCTGCTGGTCTGTAGCAAATCTCCTCACTTAATGCACAAAGGAAAAATGTACTGCTGGAAACAGGATGATTACATTCTATGTGCTGCTAAAACACTGTCAGAAGATAAACTTACATACCTTTGGTGACCCATCCTTTCTGATTCCCACATCATTAGTGGCAATCCCCTTCACACTGCCATCTTCATGAAAAAGGACCTAAAAACAAAACAATTCCTTTACCCATTCTAGAACTAAAGTCACAAAATGGCTCAAGCTCTCTGCATTGCTTACATGCAGCGTCCCTCATACTTACAAAATCTTAATTTGCAGCAAGAATACATGGCCGGCAGTAAATACATCCAGTTCCACTTGAACCATTTAAATTGTTCAATTTCCTCCACCTCATCCCAAATACATAACACACAGAATACAATTCTTTCCATGGGTGACAGGGTTTTATCAGTTTCCAAAGGTGGCAGATATACACACACAAGCTACTTATCATTAGTAAGTACCCTTCTCTTTTTATTTAGAAGCACAGGTTTTGGGCTTTGACAGCAGTTTAATTTATAACTGCTACAGTTGTTCTTAACCATACCTGATTTTAAGTTTGCTTTCAGACATGTTGCAAAATTTTTGAGGTACTGCTGATCTATAAAAGCATGGGTTCAAAAAACAGTTTTACAGCATTTACTGTTTGCTTTAAAACATTTCCTTTAACATGAAGAAAAACCAAAAAGAACTTGTGTGGAGAAATGAATATAATTTGCCTACCTCAGCAGCAGAATAGCCTGGATAGACCTCAACCCCGAGGGCTTCTGCTTGCTCCCCTAGCCAGCTCACCAGGTAGCCCAGCCGCACAATATAATTTCCATGATTATTCATTGGAAGTCCTACGATTACAATGCACACATGATTCAGGCAACAGAGAATGCAGTCCAAAAATTCGTCATACCTCCCAGTGTACATTCAATCAGTATTTTCCTCCCAGAGGTGCTGAAACATTTAAAAAAAAAAAAAAATAGAAAGGACCATTCATACCACCAAGGATTTAAATATTATGCACAAAATAAAGAGCAATAGGAGCCAAAAAATGATTTTATTAACTAAAAACCTAAAAATGGAATATATAGATGATGGACTTAAAATAAATGTAGGGGCATGTTTAAGTGTGATAAGTTTTTACACTTACCACACCTTAACTGTACAACTTAAGATGTGCAAAGCAGGGGGAGTGCCCTGCATTTATTGCACAAAGCAGTCATTTACCTCATAGGCCCACTTTTCCTGCCCACCTACACTACCTGCCAAGGCATGAATGCGGGCCCCAGCACAAAAACCCCCTGAAAACATGGTGCTGTCACAGCAGCAAAACCTGAACCCCTTCCAAGTAGCATCCCCCTCGAAGCTCCATCAGCTGATCCCCCTCTCCCACTCCAACCCATTCACAAGATACCTTTCAAAATCAAAGTTCCCAATTCCTTACAGATAAGCCTCCACTCTAAGCTATGCTCCCTACCACCATCCGTACCTAAACCTTCTTCTCCACCACCGACCACCCACGGCTCACCTTAAGGTTGCCATAGTAGTCTAGTAAACCAGGACGGAAGCAGCCCCTTCTCTGCTCCTGCCCCTGAGGTTCAAAAGGGAACCTATGCCCCCTATAGGTAGTCTTGCAGTACTATCACTAAGGCTCATTCTTGGGCTAACAGTAAAATAACATGTCTTAACTATAGCAAATGTTAATAACATCACCCCTAATACCATATTTTTACCACTCTGGCTAGTTTTAGCTGCTGTATTTATTAGCATGGGTCCATACTAGCTACTTAGCACAGCTTATTAAATACCCCCTTAGTTACTGGCCATCAAATACATTTCTTTGCTAGAAAGTGAAATGTACTCCACATTAGCGATAAACAGAGATGGGTTGGTATTAATAGATTACAACTCCCCCAAAACCAACCACGCCACAGCTAACTCTTTTGGTTGTCAAGTAATGCCTAGAATGACCAAAGGGACTAGAAGGCTGCATGTCTAGACAACAGCCTCACTAGTTTTGGTAGCTGGTTAGATTATAAGAAAGCTTGGGTGGGGAGAGGGGGATCTGGGTGTGGTATGACAAGAAGCAGCAGCAGCGAAGACAACAAAAACTGACTTGGAACAGCAGTGATTCTCCAAGCAGTCAAGATTATATGGCTGGCAGCTGGGTTATATCCTTGACAGCATGGACTGGATGAGCAAACGGGTCTTTGCTGCCATCATCTACTATGCTGTGAGGGGCTTTGTCTCAGTATCTCTGGCAGGCAGTGCAATCTCTTGCTAGGCCATACCTGGAAGAATTGGCACAGGAATATAATACTTCTTTGTCAAAATCCCAAACTTGTCTTCTGTCACAGGAGTGTGAAGTGGAGCCTAGCGAAGCAGAGGAGAAAAATCAGACTATGTAAGAAGTGCAATGACTATCAAAGCGCAAAGCACATACCTTGAAACTGCATGTATGGGAAACATACACTTATGGTGACAGAAGACACAAATTAAAGAAGATGGCATTAATTGTTGCAGAAAATTAAAATGTTAACCATGTAAAAGTCTATATGTTTGGAAAAGGCTAACCTGCTCACTGCAAAATATCCAAGAGGTAGAAAACGCAAAGCTTAACAGTCCACACTTAACTTAAAAAATGGTAGTGCTATCCAAAGCGATTCCCGCTACAATCTCTCCAGTGTCGCCATCTGGGACTGCTCCATTTATCCTCCGTACTGCAGTGCACTGCCTATCTGACAATCTTTTCTTCAACAAGTGTGTCTTGTTTCGCTTACATAACTCGCAATATATTATGCTCGGATTATTCTACCTCCTGAAGAACAAGTTGACGAAAAATAGCAATAGCTGGGTTCACAGTGCCTGGAGGGACCCAAGAGCTTTTTGCTATACAATCCGAAAAAGATCCCTTGAGTCTGGCTTGTCTACAAAAAAATGCTTTTAATTGCAAAGACCTAATAAAGTTTTCAAAATCCACACGGAATTGAAAAGGTTACTGTTTACAAGAGGGAACAAAAGAAAGCCCTTTCGCCAGAAGAGATTCTTTCACTGTAGATAATTATATTTGACAAATTAATTATGGCGAGTCATCCCTCCATCTGACTCTCGTTGTTGGACCCCTGTGGCTCTGGTTTCCTCGACCTTTGGACATCCATCTGCCTCAATTTCTTTGTATTATTTGAGACTTGGTAGATCCCATACTGCCTCCCCCCTCAGTTTTATCATTATTACCTTTTTCACTACTGGTGGAGTTTGAGGACAAATGGAATCCAACTTTCTTGCCTTTAACTGACAAATCTTGTTGATCTTTTAGTTTTTGCCAATTTATTTATTTATTTAGATTTTGCTCACACCTATTTTAGTACTAGCTCACCTCTGGATGTCAAGACTGGCACTCTAACCACTAGGCCACTCCTCCACATAACCAATTAAAGGCAAGAAAGTTGGATTCTATTTGTCCTCAAACTCCTTTCCTATCAGTTCTTCCATTCCACTCTCCTCCTTCCATCTAGCTGCTCCTCAGCTTCTCCCTACATTTATAGCTTGGCAGCGATAACCAGCATTAAGTCATTGTGTCTTTGATGGAGTTACAGACTGGCACGCCATCTCTCTCTAAAGGCCCAAAATGGCTGCATCTCTTTATGGGTGCCTGCAACACTTCTCAGGCTCTCAGGGTGCACACAACAGTCTTCTCTCTTCTTAGGCATGGGTAGGAGGTAGCTGAGCCAGCACTCAAGCTGAATTGTGCCTTGTCTGGTCAAGGGCAGAGATTTATTTATTTCAAATCATATTCCATATTATCTAAAACTACCACCAACCCCGGGCACTGTTCCCTCTAAGCTGAGCTGGAGTTCTTCAACTGCAGCTAGTGGGGGCAGTGCTTCAATACCGTGTTTTCAATTGCTAGGGACACACAGGTTCCCTGGAGTCCTGCAGATCTTGCCTGTCCCTCAATGTGATAGTGAAACAGCACTCCCCCGCTGGCCTAACTATAGGTGGCGGACTCCCACTCAGCATAGAGGGGAACACAACAAAACCTTAAATCAGATTAATACATATAGAAATAAGTGATATATACAAAATAGAAACATACCAAAAATCACTCAGCATAATCATAAGCACATTTGAATAATAAATGGAAAGACCATTATACAAAATCACATGAAACTGTACAGCAGATCTTAAATATGTTAAGCACAACTGGGAGCCAAGGTAATCGCTCCAAAAAATGGAGAAAGATGATTCCTAGGACCACAGTGGCAGCATATCTAGGTATGAGAGAGAGAGAGAGAGAGAGAGAGAAAGAAAGAAAGAAAGAAAGAAAGAAGAAAGAAAGAAAGAAAGAAAGAAAGAAAGAAAGAAAGAAAGAAAGAAAGAAAGAAAGAAAGAAAGAAAGAAAGAAAGAAAGAAAGAAAGAAAGAAAGAAAGAAAGAGAGAGTGTGAGTGGATTTCTACAGGAAAACAGACATTTGTAGATCTGTTTTGTTTGTGTCTGTGCAATAGAGGCAAGAAGATCCTGAAACAATGTGACCTAGACTGACATAGGTGTATAAATATAGCATTCATTCCTTCCTAAACCCTTTGAAAACAGACGTTTATATGATAAGGATGGCATAAAGTCAACTAGGATTAAAGCTCTGCATGAAACACAGACTGAACTCTGAAATCTCTATGAATAGAATTCTATGTATGACAGGACAGAGCACAGCAGTGGGGCTATTCTATAATCTCCTGGACCAGAATAGCAAGTCAAACTATGAAAAGTTAAACAAACTAGACAGGCTACCAAAGTCAGAAGCATGGCAATAAAGGAAGATTTCAATTACCCTAATATGAATTGAATGAGATGCTAACAGTGAAATTTAGACTTATTGTTAATTTCCTTTCCTTGAACCCTGCAAGTTCAGACATGCAATTTATGTTACCGTACCAGCAGATGGAGGCACAGAAAAACTTCTACACCAAGCTTGGTATAACAGGTGGTGCAGTTGAGCTGGATAGCCACTATTCTACTGACAAAGCTAATTAACTAGGTTAACACAGAACACCATAACAAAAAAAAAAATTGTCCTTTTCCATAAAACCCATGGCTTTTTTTCTTTCCTTTTTTTTTTTTTGGGGGGGGGGGGGGTAACAAAAAACAGGAGTGGCAACCCTCCATCCCACTAAGGTCTAGTAATTGGAGGCAGCAATGGAATTGAAATTAGAGATCCAGGACCCAGCAAAGCTTCTTCTTATCTGTCTGCCGAGGGCCTTGGCAGGAGATCTACCTTACCCTCACTCCTGTGCTCTGACCCCTAGGTCTTCTGCATGGCGAAGGCGACATGCTGTATGATTATCTCAAACTTGGAGGGGGGGGGGGAGCTGATGTAAGCCTACAAGGGAGAAGAGTTCATCTGTACATCAGTCTCTTCCCCCTGTTGTGTCATTGTAATATATCATACTATCAAAACGAAGAGAGGGCACTATATAAAACAAGATGACCAACTAAGAAATATGATCCAAAGAACAAAATAATAGGTCATAGAGTGATAGCTCCAAAATCTTTTTACATGTATCAAGATACCAAATGATGAATGGAGGTCATCATATAAAAGCAAATTCAGTCCAAACAGGTCAACAGACCTCTCATAGCACAAATCTATTACAGGTCACAATCATCAAGCAGATTCAATCATTTGTACCTCCATCATTTACACCTCCATCGAATAAAGTGAAAAGGTACCCAATAAATATGAGTGGAAACTCAAACATTGCCACAGTGATTCAAGAGGTAGCAATCCCTAAGAATTTTTTGAGACACAGCATCAAATGTTAACATCAAATGTAACATCAAAAGATGCAATCACTTATCTATTCCAAAAAATCCAGCACATCTGACATCTACGTAAAGGATGTGGGAAGGCATTTCAGCAGCACTAATTCGCATGCTTCCAGGGTTGTGTTAGCTCTTAAAATGCAAAGCATCACCTAGTACTTTACAATGCTCAGGGCACATGAGGGAAAATTTGAATTTGGACTGAATTTGGTTTTATAGATGTCCTCCATTCACCATTTGGTATCTTTGATACATGTAAAACGTTTTTGGAGCTATATCTTGTATTGCTATTTGAATATTTTCATTGCTGTAATTATCTATTGCCTATGTTTGACTTATTCTTGCTGTACACCACCTTGTGTGTATTCCTTCAAAAAGGTAATAAATAAATCCTAATAAATAAATGTGAATCCGAGGTTCCACATGCTGAGGCCCAATTTAAAATGCAGAAGAGACACAGCCTGCTGTATGGCAACTATTTAATGGAAATTATGTGCAACACAAGTGACCCTCAAGTCTAAAGATGGTTAATAGGAAGTCTTCAACAACTACTTTTATTTGTTCTTTATATAGACAGCCATACATCAAAAAATGAATAATGTTTTTCTTAATTAGTAAGTACTAGAATGCAACAGGATGCTCTTCTGTTGCTTCCTATCACATCATAGCCAAGATAGTGGTGGAGCCAGCTGCAGACTCCAGCAGAGGTTCAGTCCCAGACTCCCAGCCTGCTGCATACACAGTTGCAACTGGAGGGTAACCTGACACTGGCACTTACATAAACCCCATGCAAGAAGTGCACCCACCTTCCCATCACAGTTGGGGCAGGAGCCTGCAGCATTGCTCCCACGTCACAGTCTGCCATCTCTATACACCCCCTGCACCACCAAGTATCCCTCCACTACTTGTTTTCATTTTTAAACTTACACCCTGTCTTTGATTGGTAAGCGGCTTATAATGAGTCAATGGATGGAGGAGTCCCCCCCGGATTTCTGGCACTGGCGGAACAGACGGCATGAATTCATGTTATTTGAAAGGAGAGGGGTGGGCTGTTCCCCTAAGCGGCGGAGGAAGTTTCTGGACATTTGGGGGCCATATATCCAAAGCTTATCTCCTAAAGGGAGGAGTTTAGTGATCAATTCGCTTTAAGTTTTCAGTTGAAAGGGAGTCATCCATTTCAGATATACTACTATTAAACATTTCTATAGCGCTACTAGGCTTACGCAGCGCTGTAAAAATTAACATGAAAAGACAGTCCCTGTTCAACAGAGCTTACAATCTAAATTGGACAGACGAACAGACAGCAAGGGGTGGGGAAATTGCAGTGGTAGGGGTGATAAGTGAGGGTGTTGAGTAAGTGAGTCATGGTTAGGAGTCGAAAGCAGTAGCAAAGAGGTATAGATCGAAAATTTTGGGTATCTCCTGGGGGGGGGTGGATGGGGGGAGGGGGATTTTCATTGTTGGTCTGTTTTATTGATATGGTTTTTCTTATAACTCGGGGGGAAGGGGGATAGAGGGCGGGGGGGAGTAGGCAAGTAAAAGTCTGATGGGTATAGCAGTGTTGTTGGCGGGGGGGAGGGGGGACTTATTGCAAACTATTGATGATAAAGGGGAACGTTACTATTGTGTGGCTATGACATGTTACCTAATGGGGTTCAAATTGAATTTGTAGGCTGTATTGTAAATGTTGAATCATTAAGATAAATTGTTGAACCATAAAATGGTGGAGAGCTATAAGAAACCAGGCTCTCTACGCTTCTTTTGAATGTTGATGGTTACAGCAATTGATTGTGATGATGAGTTTTATTTGTTTGAACTATACTCAAAAGCTAATAAACAGCGTGGAATACACTTTGAGGGGGTGGGGTGGGGGGTGGAGTTGGAGGGGGAGAAAATGTTAAATATTTTGATGATGAGATTTTCACCATGCTTGTACTCCGTTTGTCTTGTTTTCAAATGGATATATACTGAGATTGTTGACTGTTAATTTTGTTATATCATCAATAAAAATTGTTGAAACATAAACTTACACTCTGTCTTGGCCTACCCAGATGCCCTAAGTATGTTTTTCTGCGAAGGGAAGAAGGGAACATAGCAACGAGAGGTTTTGTGGTGGCAGGCTTGTTCAGGTCTTGGGGATCCAGAGGCCCTGAAAGGGGAGCTTACTCCTGAACCCCTGAACCTCTGTCTGGATTCTAAAGGAAAGCCCCTTAGGAGTTTATGCCCTGTGAGACCTTGGATCCTGCTGTACCATCCAGACACATTCCTCCCCACCCAACACCAATCTGCTGAAGAAGAATACTGGCTAACCAGACCAACTGTACCACCTTTGGACAATTCTTCTCTGCCTCCATCTCCTGGTAAGGGGACATAACCCACACATTTGGACTCATCTGATAGGAGGAGAAGCAAAATTAATTTCCTCAGAGTATGCTATGAAGGTAAAGTTTGCAGATGCCAAAGAAAACTGCTTCTTGAAGGAGCTGGTCTTGTAACCAATGAATGTTACATTACATTAAAGAACAGCAAGAGAGATACCCAAGAGGTAACCAACTACAGACCAGTGGCTTCTATTCCACTACTTAGATTTTGGAAGGTTGGGTTACTAAACAACTGGAAAGCTGTTTAGATAGATTTGAAATCCTTCACTCTTCTCAGCCAGGATTCTGTAGTGGGTTCAGCATGACGGAAACAATTGTGGGCTCTTTGATTGCCCACGGAAAATCTTTTTTGAGCCAAGGTCAATGTTCTGTTATTAATCTGACTTGTCAAGCTCTTTTGACCTTGTAGATCATGATCTTTTATTACAAACTCTAAGTGGATTTGGTATTCAGGAAAGCTCTGAGTTGGTCTCAAGGTTTTCTATGTAGACGATCATATAATAGTGAAAATGCAAGGTCTTGTATCTGATTCTTGGAAAGCTCATTGAAGAGTTCCACAAGTTTCGCCACTTTCTCCTATTTTATTTAATGTTTTATTAAGGGAAAGGGAAAGGGTATGGGATTTGATATACCACCTTTTTGTAGTCACTGGGAGTTGTTCTTGAAGCAATTAAAGTAAAATTTTCATATATGCTGACTATATTACCGTGCTACTCCTAAGATTCAAACATCGGTTAACATTTTCCAGTTATTCAAGCTTCCTATGGAGCAGTTATTTGGTCACCAAGTCAAAGAAGTCAATAAGATTCATTTGGCAGGAATTTCCTTTGGTAAAGCCATATTGCCTTGGGTCCTGTAACCCGTTGGCTTCTAGAAAGTTAACTATCCTTTATTTCAGCAGTGACTCCATTATTTTTCTTACCACCAAAGTGAGACTTACCGGTCTGTAGTTTCCCACTTCTTTCCTGTCTCCACTTTTGTGAAGAAGAACCAAATCCACTCACCTCCAATCCCATGGAACCTCTCCCGTCTCTAAAGATCTATTAAATAAATCTTTAAGAGGTCCTGCTAAGACCTCTCTGAGCTCTCTCAGTATCCTAGGATGTATCCCATCTGGCCCCACAGCTTTGTCCACCTTCAGACTCTCAAGCTGTTTATAAACATGTACATGTCACTTGTGTGTAAGGGGGGTTTGCGACTTCTCTTTACCGCAAAAATGTAGCAAAGAACATCTTGTTCCATTTTCAAAGTTTTCACCCGTACCATTTAAGGGTAAGTCTCTATTAGTCACTTTTTGAGGGCATTCACGATCTGCTCATCTTTGGAAGATTTTGAAGATCAAGCATACAATTTAAGACAGCGATTTTTACAACGTAGTTATCCCAAACATGCACATAAAGAATTGTTATTATAATACAACAATGATCAGACACAGGACAAGTTAGTGGCAGTATTACCTTATTGGAAGAGTGCTCAAGTTGTTTTATTGATTTACAGGTACTGGCTGCTACTATCTGCACATAAATGTTTTAAGGATGTCCCCGCAGTTGCTTACCGGAGGGGACATACCTAGGAGAAATATTGTTCTACAAACAAATTGATTACTATGCTGAAGAGGAGGAAATATTAATTGGATACAGATCCTGTGGCCATTGCAATTGCTGCAGTAGCACCATGGAGGGCTTAAATTCGAGATATCCTATGATGGTCCACATTATTACAGCAAGAAAAAACAGATCTTGTGACTCAAATTATGTGATTTATGTGACAGTGTGCCTGTGTGACAAGATCTACATTGGTATAACATCCAGTCCTGTTAAGGTCAGACTCAACAAACATAAATCTCATATTGCAAATTTGGTTCATACAGCACCACTGGTTGCCCACTGGAGGGAGGTTAATTATATGGCCGAAGACATAAGATGGTGTGTGTTAGATGAAATCAAGATGGGGTGGGAGGGAGGTGATAGCACATCTTCTCAATTATAAAGAACAGAGATGGATTTTTGAATTACGTACTGTGGAACCGCAGGGCCTTAACTTAGAAACTGATTAGATATCTTTGATATGATGCACTGATGATGTAGCGCTTCTTGACTGGTTACTGAGTCCTTGTGCTATGAATTAAATAGCATCCTGGAGTAGTGGATGCCATTTTAAAACGATACTATATCGATCAGAAACAGTCTGCCACGCAGTTCAAAGGTGTATACTGACTGAACATTTTGTTATGTTTTAACACACTTTGTAACAATTTTTTTTACAGTATTTGATTTACTAATGTTGTTTTAGGACCATGCCCTGAAGCAACAAAACATGGCCCATGTCATCGAGAGGTCTTTGCACTAAGCTAAGTGAAGCTTTTATTTAAAATGACTAAACATGCTAACTGAAGATTTGGAATATTTACTTAAAAGAGGTTATTAAAGTTGACATTAAAAAGATATATTTAAGCGAAACCGATGACTATTTAGGCAAGTCATAAGGGTGACTTACCTTTTGTGGAACGAGTCACCTCTGAGGTTTCTTTTTTTTAAATTTTTTAATTGTATTTATTCATATATTTTAATATATCATCACATGCAATCGGCATTTATACAAAAGGCAAAAAAGAAATAAAAGGAAATATCATTAACAGCCTTTCTGTCCACAAGTTTAGGAAATTTGGAATCCAAGAATTAGAATTTAAAAATAAAACATATAGCAATAATTACGAACTAATGGTTGCAACCTCTGGATCAGACCCCAGCCTGCATTTAGGGGGGGCACACAACATTCAATTCCACTCTAGCATCTAGAAATTCTTTTAACTGTTTTGGGTCTACAAATTGGAACTGTTTACCCTCAAGCATTACATTAGAATAACAAGGAAAACGTAATAGGAAAGTTGCTCCCAGTGCCAGCACTCTAGGGCGGAGTTCCAGAAAGGCCCTCCGTCTCATCCGTGTAGGCCTTGAGAGATCAGAAAAAATATGAATTTTTGAGTCCAAAAACAGATTTTCTAAGTGTCTCAAGGAAAGCCTTAATACGGCATTCCTATCAGGCTCCAGCACAAAAGTAACAAGCAGAGTCAACCTCTGAGTAATTATCTCCAATGAACTTTCAAGGAAAGAAGTAAGATCCATTCCTTCCCCTGCTATTAGGGGATTTTCTTCCACCACTGCACCACTCCTGATGTAATAAGCCCCAGTAAGGGGAGGCAGTGAGTCCTTATCCATTCCAAGAATATCAATCATATATTTTTTAACCATATCCAAAGGGGAAATTAAAGGCGATTTGGGAAAGTTAAGAAACCTGAGGTTAAGTCTTCTAGCCTGGTTTTCCAGGTACTCCAATCTTTTATGTAGGAAATTGTTATCCTTAACCAAAGCCGTTTCTACAGATCCCTTTTCTTGAAATTTAATATTCAGTCTCCAAATCTAAGGTTTGCTGTGCAGTCTTTTGCGCCTGAAGCAGGGCAGCCTCAGAAAGAGTCTTTAAGTCAGAAGTATTCATTTTTAAAGTAGTTTGCATAGAAGTGTGAATGCTGTAAACCATGTCCCATAGTGACTCTAATGTCACAGTTGCGGGTCTATTCACACCACTAATGACTGGAGAAGAGTGAGGTTGATCTTCAACACGAGCAAGTTTAGAAACTATGTCCTGGGGCAATACCTTTGAAGCTGATTGTAACAATAGCTCTCGGCGTTGAGATTCAGCCTCCGTTACTAGACACTCCCTCAAACAGATCGAGCTGAGCCCCTTCGGCTTCCTTCTCTGTTAGAGCTGCCAGCAACTACCCTCCAGGCTGGGGTGGAGCAACTCGTTCCATGGGGCTCAGGGAAGCCCCGTTTCCATTCTCAATCAACGCCGAAGCGCCGAGAGTTGCAGAGGGGGTCGAAAAACCCTGAGGACCCGGTTGCTGTCTGAAAAAAAGTTGTCTGCCTCGTCGCCGAAGAAGTCACAGGAGCTGAGGGATGTTCCTTCACTTTTCCCCTCCGTTTCCCCATATTTGATGAGGCGACGGAGGCACCGAGGAGGACCTACAAACAGAGCAACTTCCAGGAGCTAACACAGGTGCGTCCATTCACAGCGCCATCTTGGTCCCATACAGGTACTTCCACCTCTGAGGTTTCTAAAGATATGACATATGAGTAACAACATGCTTTGAATAAGTAGATTGCTATATCAAAAGGTTATAAGACATAAAAAAGTGTTGGGATCCCCTCTGAGGGACCCCACCTTGCAGTAGTGGAGGGGCTTCTGTGTTTCAATGACTCAGAGGGCTATGCTGAAGGGTTACCCATTTCAGACAGGCCTCTGAGGAGAAACCAGACAAAGAGTGTCCCAAACTAGGGAGAGTGGAAAGATGGCGACCTGAAGCTCGTATGCTCAACGGCCCAGCAGTCCTCTGAGGTTCTGTCTTTGTTTACTTGAAATTTCCTCTCTGCAACTGCAGTTACCTTAACTAAGAGGAAGGGGTGGGGGTGGGGGGGGGGGTCAGCTGTTGATGGGCAGAGTTTTGTCCCTTGTGCAGCAAGTGTGGGACCGCTGTGCGACGAGCTGCCCACAGATGACTGGGTTGGCGAGTCCTTTGATTAGCACCGGCGAAGGAGCATCGATACTCTTGGACCTGGAAACAACTTCATCGCTCCCGAATCATTTAACCACCATGTCCAAAGGAGTGGAGGCGTGAGTTAGGCGTCCTTGCTGAAACGAAAGTCGTTTACAGCTGAACTCGAGTCGACAGTGCCACTCCTAAACCCGTAAGAGCTATCAGCTTGGAGTTTTCGGCTCCCGTGGAGGTTACATTGAATATCATCTGGAAGGCACTCCAAGACCTAATTGTGGTAGTAAATAACTTTGCTTCAGATCTTATTAGTAACCTAATCGAACCCTTTGAGAAAGAAAAATTGATACAGCAAGTGAAGTTCTACAGGAGTAGGAAACGGTTAAGATTTTGAAAATGATAATAGACCAGAAATTTGAACAAAATGAATATTATTACAGATGATTAATATTGAGATTGTTGTTTTCCCAGAGTTCCGGGTATGACTCCTAAAGATTTCCTCAGAAATATTTCCTAAAATGTTTTGTTATTTCCTTTGAAATGATTCCTCTTAGTAATATAAATTATTACTTAGTAATATTAATTCAAACGGAGTGAAGCCTGTGAAACTGGGATTACCTTAATCAGTGGGAATTGGATTAGAGACTCAAGTGTTCACATTATTAAATAATTTCTGGTTTTAAAAGAGAAAAAATGAAATTAGATGTATTATGCTTACTAATATTGGACAATAAGTATGTTTCCAATGAAATAAATTGAAAATACACCATTTTGGGTTTGAAGAAGCCAACCAGACGATCAATGTGGAATAATGATTCAGATAAATAATAACTGGGGATAATCAGGTTAGTACCACGTTTTTTTCTGTTTACTGTTGTTTAATTGATCTCCTTGTCTTGTTTCACTCTCCCTATTTTGTGGTCTAAGGAACAATTACCTGATTGAAATAATTCTTGTGTATTACTTTCTCTGTATTTCTGACAAGTTACTTTATTGCTTGTAAATTTGAATTCTTATAAATAAACAAAATAAAAAGTGTTGGGATATATATTATTTAGTTATCATTACCCCGCTTGATAAGACAATACTGGACACTCAAACTGACACTGCAGAATACTGCATCTAGATTGATCTGCCAGGTAAACAAATGGGAAAGAGCAACTACGTTGTTGAGGTAACTGCATTGGCTTCCTATAGCAGCACGAACACTGTTTAAATTATATGTTAATATTCAATATTATTCATGGTTTTGTGCCTTTGCCATTCACATTGTTTTTCTTCCTGCGGGAAAAGTCTTTGTTCAAATAGTCAGTTAAAGCTAAATTACCCATCTGTCAATGATACTAGGTACAAACATGCCCATTCTCTAACGATCCCTTACCAATCTGCAAAAATTTGGAATGTTTCCAGCCTAATTTCTGTTGGCAAACTAAGCAGTGAAATATCTAAGAAACGCTTAAAAACTTTTCCATGTAAGCAGTATTTAAATGATTAAACTTTTAACTGTAAGTGGTTATCTATACTTCTGGCTATGTATGTTCCCAGTATCTAACTTGAGCTGGATTATCTTGTGATCTGCACTGAACCTTATAGGTAAATGTGAAATATAAACTGAACTGTAATGTAATGTACCGTAATTTAGTGAGTGGGATTTGGAAGGGCTAAATCTTTGAATCTTTCTCACAATGGACATTATAAAAAGAGTTTTATGATGGCTGGATGCATCACTAGTGCAGTGCTTGGCAATACCGGTCAATTAGGTTTTTAAATAAGTATAAGAAACTGTTGATACACTAAAAAACTTAATTCTTTTGTATATTTCTTGAAATTTTGGGGATTATTATGGTTTTTGTTTGCCTTCCTTTCTCTCCTCTATAGTGGTCAGCAAGAGGGGCTAGCTCCCATCTACCGATGGTAGCTGCTCTCCCAATTGGTCTCCTGCCTGATCCCATCCATCGAGTGCCAACAGCAGCTTCTCCTGCCTAGTTCCAAAATCTTGCATCAGGCACTAGGCAACAAATTTTAGGCACCAAGGTATTTCTATTCCTTTGTATGAGACATTTGCATTCAACAGCAACAGTGCACACTAATATGATCTCATACATTTTCATCATTGTTATGCTGAAAACTAAACTCCTCTGGGGCTCTCAAAGACTAAAGCTGTCCACCTTTGCATTCAAGTGTACTCAAAACAGAACAATAAAAGAAGAAAGTTGAAACTAAAAGCCCACTAAAACTGACAGATTTGAAACTGCAAATTCAAAGCCATTACTGTGCATGGCCTACAGATCTTATCCATCAATCTTTATCCTGGGGGGATGGGATGACAGAACTATTGAAAACCATTACAACAGTGCTGTATGAAAAAACTTTTCTGTTTAACATATGAAATAAACTGGAGTATTCTTCAATCTTGGAACTGTTCGTTTGTATCATGATCTTTCCATCTACAGCTCTAAACATGTGGAGTGCTGTGAAGACACTTCTTACAGGCTAATACAGGGGCCACAATGCATCTACTATTACATAAAGTTGAGTTTTTATAGTCTGTTCCTTTCCCACAAAAGGGACTTGAAGCAGCTTACATCATATATAACAACACATGAACAGTATCAGAAACAGATCAAATACAATCTATTTTCAGAAGCAATCAATAGAAAATACAATAACCAGAGTTTGATTTAGCTCATGCCTTTTCATTGATAGCTCAGGATGAGTTACATTCAGGTAATTTAGCCTAGAATGTTAAAGTAAGAATTTTCAAATTGTTCATACCCCTCGCTCCTTCCAGTCTGGGAAAAGTTCTTCCAAAGCTCGTGGCTCAAGACAAGCTCCCGAGAGTGTGTGTGCTCCAATTTGAGAGGCTTTCTCCACCAGACAGACTCGGACTTCTTTACTGTGTTCTGCAGCCAACTGCTTGATGCGAATAGCTGCTGACAAACCAGCGGGGCCTGCACCAACAACCACTACATCAGCTTCTTCTGCAAATCTCTCCATGTTCACCTCTGTGGAAGAAAACAGGAATGGAGGGGGTTAAAGAAGAAAGAAAGATATGGCCAAATGATCTGAGATATTCCAATGGTAGACCCACACAAAAATCTCTTCCACTTGAGGAAGTTTAGTGTGAATCATGAGCTGGGAACCTTCAGTAGACATGCCACCTATGCAAATTAAGTATACTGGGAATAATTATATATGTACCAAACAGGGTGGAGGGATGTACCAAAAGACGAGCAGAGAGCAAAGTTCTTCCAAAAGGTTTATTCTCCACAAAAAGTTACATGTATCACTTGGACCCAAATGGTCTGCGTTTCGGCTGTATGCCTTCCTCAGGGGTCGCAACTTAAATTGTGTGATCACGTCTATTTGGTGAAGCACCTCATCAAAGAGGAAATATGTAGGAGTAATCCGTGAAGAATATCAGTAGAGCACAAAGATCGCAGAAATTTTGTGTGTCTGTATGACAAACTCTCAATACTCGATTTTATATAACATAGTTAACATTTACATGTCAATTATGCACATAAATGATTAGAATAAATGGCATTTATGCATGTATGTGTGCACATATGCATATAACTGCCAAAATTCTGCCTAAGCACTATTCTGTAAATCCCCACTTAACATACATAGTGCGCATCTGCAAAGAGGTGTACATAAAGGAAGAGCCTGGGTGGAGCATGGGCAACACTCACATTGGTGTGTGTAGCTTATAGAATACTGTAAGTTATGTATGTATCGGTGGCACTTAGGCGCTAACACAAGTGCTTGTGCCTAAATGTTGTGTGTTATGAGAAGAAATTAATCATGCCTATAAGGGAAAAGTAGAAGCAAAAACTAACTGTGAAACTGAGACCATAACCGAATTTCCCCAGCCCTAAGGCTGAATCTTCCTTACCAGACATGGTTTTCTATAAAGCTAGAAGGAGAGGTAAAGGGAGGGGGAGAGGAAGGGCAAGAGGAAACCAGACATGTCAACTAGCAAGCCGAGGATTACATCCACCTGCTCGAAGAGAATAGTTGCCTAAAGAGAGGGGGGAGGGGAATTCTTGGAAAAGTTTTGGCTTGCCAATCATTACTTCATAGAGTCACAACCAATGGAAATGGGAGAATAAAGCAGCAAGAAGTCCCTTCCTTCTGCAGGGATCCTCAGGAGCTTAGCCTAGAATGGGTGGCAGAGCTGGTGGTTGGGAGGCGGGGATAGGGCTGGCCAGACTTGGAAGCCTTACCTTTACCCTAGATATGTATCATACTGAGCATACAGCTTTCAGGTGACATTTCTACATTCTTCCCTATCACCTCTGAAATTAATCCCCCCCACCTCTTTCCATAAACTGCATAATCATTCAACAGGCCTACCATAAATGAACCCCCCCCCCAAAAAAAAAAAAAAAAACCCTGCTACTCACAACCCTTCCAAGATTGCCCAATCCTTTTTTGATATGATTGCTGTAACTGTCGTGGGGTGGTGTATATCCTATAATTTTGTAGCCCATTTCTAACAATTAGGCAGTGACGCAAACAACCCTAGCATTTTGGAATACTAACCCCCATTTCCTCTGGTACTACAGTCCAAGTCCCTCCTACAACAAATTCAGCACCTTAGAGGATGTAATTAGAAGAAAGACTACCTATACCTCCTTTAAGTCTCTTCAAAGGGGTCTTCTGCTTTATTATCTCTCCCACATCCAGTTCTGTTTGGACATAATGCCCATCAGCATATAAGGAAAACGAGAATAGTGGGAAATAGACCAGGTGCTTCGGGGACAAATCACACAGACTTCAAATTCTCAATGAAGCAATATTTAATGGTAGGAGACTTGACACAGCACTGTAATATAGTAACATAGTAAATGACGTAGATAAAGACCTGTACGGTCCATCCAGTCTGCCCAACAAGATAAACTCATGTTACATGGTATGTGATACTTTATATGTATACCCGAGTTTGATTTGTCCTTGCCTTTGAACATCATGGACTCTTGGGCAAATGCATTTCAACTAAAACTCAACAAAGAAAAACACTCTCTCATCCTCCCATCCCAACACAACGCGGACAACCCCACAATTATCAACACCCCACATTACACCCTCCCTATCTCAGACAGCCTGAAAATCCTTGGTGTTACATTGGACTGCAACCTAACACTAGAGAGCCAAGTGACATCCACAACAAAGAAAATGTTCCACTCAATGTGGAAACTGAACACATGAAACAATTCTTCCCGATGGAAACATTTTGCAACCTAATACAATCAATGGTACTAAGCCATTTAGACTACTGCAATGGAATTTATGTGGGATGCAAAGAACATTAAAGAAACTTCAGACCGCTCAAATCACAGCAGCTAGACTTATCTTTGGAAAAACGCGATTCTGCAAAAAACTACACTGGCTCCCAATCAAAGAACGCATTGCTTTCAAAATCTGCACTGTGGTTCACAAAATTATCTATGGTGAAGCCCCGGGATACGTGACAGACCTGATCGACCTACCAACTAGAAACACATCCGAATCAACACGAACGTACCTAAATCTGCACTACCCAAGCTGCAAAGGACTCAAATACAAATCAATTTATGCATCCAGTTTCTCCTACATAAGCACACAACTGTGGAACGCATGGCCACCTAAACTTTCGGAAAAAAATAAAAACTAACCTGTTTAAAAAGGCATACCCTACCAATCCAACATAAATGACTGATCTCTGCAACACAACAAAACTAAAGAATGTGATGGACATAACACAACTCTTCCGTTGTACGATTCCTTAATGTGGCTGTGCCACATGAACTTTATCTTACCACAATATCACTTTGTATTTGTTTACACCGGAGTCTGCAAACGCCTCTCCGGTACTATGTAAGCCACATTGAGCCTACAAATGGGTGGGAAAATGTGGGATACAATTGTAACAAATAAATAAATAAATAGCCCCTTTTTTCCCCCCATACGGTGTTGTCGTACATTATTATTCATATTTAGAGAATTAGATATCATCCAACCCTATTTACTAAACGTTGTTAGTCTACACTTTGCGTTATTATCACTGTTCTAGACTTTAATCACATCTTTTCCATTCTTGTGTTTAATCGTGGGATCTATCCCTTCATATACTTTATTTGGTTTGTACACGTAGATGGTATCGTTTCCTCTGTTTTTTTATATCCATACTTTAGCACACATTACTGCATTTTCTCAAAACATTCACTTTGTATGTAATAATCATTATGATTGCACTACATATATTTGTTCATAACAATGTTATCACATAAACATCACTATCTTATGGTACGTTAATATCTATGTAGCATACACAGAGCTCCTGCATAATATCCTTTTGCCCTATGAATTTTTCCATTCTTTCACAGCACCATCTTCCTCGGTCCGATCCTAAAACACTGTCCAGCATCACTCACGATACAACTCTTGCCATGCACGTTTATATTCATGTACCGATTGCAACACTCTTTGTAAAGTAGTATCCACTTTCACATTGTATTTTGGGTCTTTTACAATTTCTGCCTCCATATTTCATATTCTTTTAATATACAATTTAAACCCAGATGTCTGCCTTTATGTTGCCTCCTGTTTCACATATGTGTACCTGAGTTTGTCAACAAAAATATTAGGTTTATATCTAACATTGCACATGTCTCTAGTTCCTAAGAAGAGATTTGGTTCATGTTTAATATTATATAATATTATCTCCTTTTACCTCCTTCCTTCCCTGTCCAGAGCATCACTTACATGGCCTGTTCTTCAAGGAGTCAAGCCATGGGCAGAGCAGTGGGCCAGAGGGTGGTCGCTCCCTTGTCGTGCTGCTGCTGCCCCCGGAGAGCAATTCCAGGCAGTACCCTGAGTTTCCTCTCTCCCTCCAGCCCTATTGCAGTAGCGCCTGCAAAAGAAGAAAAAGAAGCGTGGGGCCACAGCAGCTTTCAGACATGCACTGTCGGCTCTGCCGTCCTCTGCCCCCGCTGACATTAATTTCCCATTCCGGGGGAACAGGACCGGCAGAGCCTGAAGGCTGCTACTGCCCCATGCTTCTTTTTCTTCTTTTGCTGCAGCGGCCGCTGCTCAAGAGAGAAACAGAAGCAGCAGCGGATCTCAACGGGAGACTTTCCCGCTTTGGCGGGAGTTGACCCGCCAAAGTGGGAGTCTCCTGCTGAATGTGGGAGACTTGGTAGGTCTGCATCCATCTATCTCCCGACCTGTCTGCCTCCTTACCAGACATTCTCTACCAGCTGGCTCTTACTTTTTCCATGAAGCCCAAAGGCCTAGAGCTCATCTCTAAAAAGGGATTTCAAACCAAGACAGGAAACGAGCTTCGACAGCATGACAATTCCTCCTCGGGCTTAAAGGGAGAAAAACAGTGCCATAAAACAGACACACACAACCTATCCATTGAGCGGTCCTTTTGTACTTTACACTAGAATGCCCATCAACCTCTGATGTACATCCCAAGTATTTCTGTCACAATGCTGTGCATAGAAAGCTTTTATTTGCTGGAAAACCATGTAAAGTTCCTCTGTGTAGGAGTCAAGGAGGTAGGTAAAAAAAAAAAAGTAAATGAACCCACATGTTAGATAAAATAACATTGGCCCTTCTTTCTTAAAGGAAGACTCTTGCTACTAGTAAAAAAAGGCCCGTTTCTGACACAAATGAAACGGGGGCTAGCAAGGTTTTCCTCGGAGTGTGTATGTTTGAGAGAGTGTGTGTGACAGTGACTCTGTGAGAGAGAGAGAGAGAGAGAGAGTGAATGTGCGAGTGTGTGTGTGTGACAGAGAGAGAGAGACTGGGTGCAAGTGTGTCTGTGAGAGAGTGTGTGTGAGAATGAGAGTGTGTGCCAGGGGCCCCCCTCCCAGGGCCAGGGTCGTCCCACCCTCCCCTCCCAACCTCCGAGTTCCAGAGTCATGCCCTCCCTCCCTCCCTCCGAGTTTCAAGGTCCCTCCCCCCTCCCTCTGAGTTCCAGGGCCCCTCCCTCCCTCCCAGTTCCAGGATCGTCATCCCTCCCTTCCTCCTTCCCTCTCTCCGTCCTACCCCTGTCCAGGTGGCGTCATTGGGGAACACAGAGCCTGGGCTGCCATAGCCACGCGGCGCACACCTCCGGTACATGCAGGCTGGGCTGTTTTGCTATTTTCTTTGGCGCTCTGCGTCACAGCTGGCCTCATAATGGCTCGGCCCCGACTCGTCCGGATTCGCCGCTCCTGTCATCGTGGCTCCTCCCCTCTTCCCTCTGCTAGCCAATCTGGTGTCTCCTTTCCCTCTTCTCCTCCCTCCGGCACTGATGCATCCGAATTCGCCACTCCTGTCTTCGCAGCTCCTCCCCTCTTCCCTCTGCTAGCCAATCGTGTCTCCTTTCCCTCGTCTCCTCCGTAATGGCTGCGGTGACGTCAGCCTGGGCTACGGAGCCTAGCAGACCAACTCCGAAGAAGCCACGGACACAGGCAGCAAGACGCATAGAACGTTGGAGGTGAGAATTATTATATAGGATGTAACATTTTCCAACAAGACAATCCTATTCTACAATAATTTTATTTAACATACATACAAGCGTCTGTTTGCTATGTATAAAAGTGCAGGTTGGATCAGCAGACATCTGGCAATAAAGCGAGCTGCTGCTGATCTCATGCACACTGAGATGATGCCCTAGTCCCTGTTCACCATGGCAACAAAGAAAGCAGCTGTCAAAAAGGCAGATGATGGCAGAGAAATACCCTGTGGTACATTATGACTTTTTCCTTTGGATACTGAGTTTAAAAATATACCTTTATCCCTTACAAATCATTTTTGCTTTTTCTTTTTAAAATTCTGTTTCACATCACAAGGCTGCTTTCTCTTTACTACCTTGCAGTTTTGATCAAGAGAACCCCCCCAAAAACTTCATCAAAGTTTATTTTGAAAGTGCTAAGACAAGAGAGGCAAAGTGTCCTCAGTTCTGATCTGCCTACATTGGCTTCCACTCCCACAGATTACTTTGGTCACATTAACAATTTTCTATTGCTTTACGCAAAGAGAAAATGGGAGAGGAAGCAACAAACCCCCCCTACTGCAGATAACATTTTCTTTTCTTGATCTTATTACATTAGCGCAGTGATTGAGTAATCAATTAAACGCAGTCCGTAGCAACTTAAAGGCCAACTAGGACCCTCACCTGCCCACCGGTTGTCTTGGTCCCGGGGATGCACTGTATAATGTGTTGTGATGCGGGGCACCGAAGAAGTGGAGGCCCATCTTGCAATATACAGAGATGACACACATTGCTTTGCCGACTTCAGGGAACACAAGCATCGATGTGCTGTACAAAGAAACATCATCAGTAAGTTTTCATGGTACAGCTGAAGCACTGTTATTATAATTCCAGTCTATTGTACGTATACATAAGGGGTCAATGGTAGTCTACCTTCTCACAGATATTTTATGCTTCTAACCCCAAGAAATGTTTAACAAAGTTCTGTGCACTGCTAAACAGGAGGTCTCACATGACAGCAATGCATATATTTAAAGACAGAAATATTTTGCACAGTCTGTTCTCTCTCTTATCCCTATTATTATTAAAATTTGCTGGCAACAAACTGATCTGCATGAGTGATTTGGGTCTCAGCTTGTTCTGTGGCCTGCTACAGATTCACCATTGATCAGAAAAGTATATCTCTTCCTCTGAGAGAGCAATGAAATGTGTCTAAAAAACTTGTCTGGGGAACCAAAACAAATCTTGTAGCATCATAGACCTCCCAGGCTCATCTTGGGATCTAAATTCCTCTTCTGGATCCCAGAGTGGCCATCCCGGGATTTGGAAAACTCAGAAAAGCCCCGAGAAGCCTCGTCCTCAGCTTAGTTTCCACCCAACCCCTCTTTGACAGATATGCATTTGCAAGCCAGTACCCATATTACTGAAAAAATGCTTTCTAGTTCTTCACCAACCAGTAATAAGTATTAGTAACAGGTACAACCATAGGCGGTCGGAGGCCCAACTGTTTGGGGAGGCTAAAGGGGGTGGGGTTAGGGGCGGAGTTAGGGGTGGGCCAGGGTGGAGCTTAAATCCATAATTGTCTGATAACACACAGAAAAAAAAATAAATAAAAATAAAAGTCACAATGAATACCTTTTATTAAATTTAGATATTAGATATGTATCATATGTCAAAGAATAAAGTGGTTGCTCAAAGCATATACTAACCACAATCGCTCAACTGCAAAACACTGTGCACAACTTTGTGCAAAAACACACTCCGAACTTTACTGTACCATAAATATTACACCGGGCAGAACCTAATATACCACCCATACGGAAAATGCAGACCGTCAACAATATGAAACAAGGGATCATATCATCACAATTCTCATGTAGAGCCACAAAACACCCTAATTCATGTTTAATGTGGGATAAAATGCCATAAATAAGTAAATAAATATAAACTTTTAATGTTGAGCACCTGATTCTCAAAATGGACATATTCCAAACACTATAATGAAAATAAAATGATCTTTTCTACCTTTGTTGTCTGGTGACTTTGTTTTTCTGATCATGCTGGCCCAGTATCCGATTCTGCTGCTATCTGTCCTCTTAACTCCGTTTCCAGGGCTTCCTTTCCATTTATTTCTTTACTTTCTGCCTTTCTTCTTCATTTCTTGCCTTACATCCGTAAGTAAAAGCTGGGTCCTCTGCAGACTTGACTGTCCAGTGGATCCAGCTTCTGCCTATTTTCTCCATCGATATGCAGGTTTTCTCCCTTTTCCCTCATCTCATCTCCTTCCTCTATCTTCCCTCCCCTCCATCCATGTCCAGCATTTCTTCTCTCTCCCTTCCCCTCCATCCATGTGCATCTCCTTCCTCTGTCTTCCCTCCCCTCCATGCATGTCCAGAATTTCTCCCCTTCATCCATGTGCATCTCCTTCCTGTCTTCCCTTCCCTTCCCTCCATCCATGTCCAACAATTCTCCTCTCTCCCTGCCCTCCCCTTCTCTCCATCCATGTCCAGCAACCCTCCTCTCTCCCCTGCCCTCCATCCATCCATGTTCAGCAACCCTCTTCTCTCCCCTGTCCTCCATCCACCCATGTCCAGCAACCCTCCTCTCCCCTCTAGCCATCCATGTCCAGCAACCCTCCTCTCTCCCCTGCCCTCCCCTCCATCCACCCATGTCCAGCAACCCTCCTCTCCCCTCTAGCCACCCACCCATGTCCAGCAACTCTACTCTCCCCTCCATCCACCTATGTCCAGCAAATCTCCTCTCCCCTGCCCTCTATCCACCCATGTTCAGCAACCCTCCTCTCTCCCCTGCCATCCCCTCTATCCACCCATGTCCAGCAAACCTCCTCTCCCCTGCCCTCCATTCTGTCCCCTTCCCCCTCCATCCATACCCATCGTGATTCTCCTCTCCCCTGCCTCCATCCATCTGGGCGAGCGGTGCCCTGGGTCTCCCCTTACTTCCTATCTGCCCCGAGCCGCCCTTTAAATCTTTAATTTACCTCGTCCAAGCGACGGCCGTGTCATTTCAGCCCGCCCTGCCTGTCTCTAGTCTTCTCTCCCTTCGTGACATGATTCGTTCCGCAGAGTCCCGCCTTCTGACATCATTTCCTCGAGTGCGGGACTCTGAGGGAACGAACTCACTCCCTTCGTGAGTTCGTTCCCTCAGAGTCCCGCCCTCAAGGAAATGCCAGAAGGCGGGACTCTGCGGAACGAACCACGTCACGAAGGGAGAGAAGACTAGAGATGGGCAGGGCGAGCTGAAATGATGCGGCCGTCGCTGGGACGAGGTAAATTAAAGATTTAAAGGGTGGCGCGGGGCAGATAGGAAGGAAGCAGAAGGGGAGACTCACGGCGCCGCTCACCCGCCCAGAAATTCGGACAAACGGGCGGGCGGGCGGCCAAAACCCCTCGGGCGCTGGCTGGGAAGGCTAAGCCTCTTATACCGAGCGCCTATGGGTACAACTGCTATTAATTTCTATAGCATTACTAGACGTACACAGCACTGTACATATTATATGCAGGTACTTTCTCTGTCCTAAGTAGGCTCACAATCTAAGCTGTTGTACCTGGAGCAATGAAGGGTTAAGTGACTTGCCCAAGGTCACAAGGACCTGCAGTGGGAATTGAGTCCAGGTCACCAGGCACAAAGCCTGCTGCACTAACCATTAGGCTATTCCTCCACAGGTAGCAACTACTCAAGTGACAACATATAATATCCTCTGCAATCAATTTTGACATTTCTTTTACAGATTATGTCTATGAAAAAAAATATTTTGTATAAATATATTAATTTATAATTTAAGGCAAGATTTGACCAATTTTCTTTGGATTTAAAAGCCAGACCAAGATCTTAGAAGCCAGACCAAGATCTTAGAAGCCAGCAGTTGATACCTCTTTATCCTCCTCTTCTCCACTGAAGCGGAGGAGTTAAGGGGGGAGGAACAGAATAGATCTTTTCTAAGCATAGCAGCCAACTTTTCAAAATTATTGGGAGTGCTAAGCACAATGAAAATAACCCATCCCTGGACACATACAACGAATTTTCTCAATATTGGGGGTGCTCAAGCACCCAGAGTTGGCTCCTATGCTTCTAAGGTTTACTGCAGCTTCTTTAGGGTCTGATTTACTGGCTGTTTTCCCATTCTCCATCCACAGGAAAAGAAAGCTTAGTAAATCAGGCCCTTAATGCAGCCTTGCAGGCCACTGGCAGAAAACACAGCCAACTTACTACTACAGCACTTACTTCTATAGTACTACTGGATGCATACAGCACTCTAACACATAAAGTGACAGTTACTGCTCCACAGAGCTCACATTCCATTTCAAGGCAGAGGGATTAGGATGTGGAGTAGCTGCCTAGTGGTTAAAGCACTAGGCTGACAACCAGGGAAGTGCTGTTCAAAACTCACTGCTGCTCCTTGTGATCTTGGGCAAATCACTTAACCCTTCATTGCCTCAGGTACAAACTTAAGGGTCGATGGAGAAAGCAACTGTGAATAGAAGCGTGCAATTACTGTGAGGCATATATGCACATTATTAGTTCAGTATAGTAGTTACTTGTGTGGTACACATGAGTGCAAAGTATATTCAAATAAAAGGTAATGAAGTCATTAGGTATTCTGCTGCAATGCACAGAAGTAAACAGGGGCTTTTAATGCACACACAACATAAAATTAATCACTACGTACAAGGCACTGGAGAAGGGTTAGTCAAAAGGATTTACTGTCAGTTTTTTCTTTTTTTTTTTCTGCAATCACAGCAATTTTAAAAAGAACAAAAGTTAACAGCTGTGTGTGGAGGTAAGAGTGGATTTACTGTGTCTGTGTCCAAAGAAAAAGGGAAATGGGACTCGATATACCGCCTGCCTTTCTGAGGTTTTTGCAACTACATTCAAAGTGGTTTACATATATTCAGGTACTTATTTTGTACCAGGGGCAATGGAGGGCTAAGTGACTTCCCCAGAGTCACAAGGTGCCAGAACACGTGTGCACATGTTGTGCTAAACATTAAGATTGGGATTCAGTAAATGGCACTGAAAGTTAGGCACTGGGAAAAATTCATGCTCGATGCTATTCTATAAAGGGCGCTCCTGGCTGAGCATTCTTTATAGAATAGTGCTTAGTGTGTGTACCGGTGCATACAAGACCATAAGCATTGCCATGCTGGGATAGACCAAAGGTCCATCAAGCCCAGTATCTTGTTTCCAACAGTGGCCAAACCAGGACACAAGTACCTGGCAATATCCCAGACCAGTATAATATGCAGTGGATTTTCCCAAGTCCATCTTAATAATGGCTTATGAACTTTTCTTTTAGGAATTTATCCAAACCTTTTTTAAACCCTGCTAAGCTAACTGCTTTTACCACATTCTCTGGCAAAGAATTCCAGAGTTTAATTACTCATTGAGTGAAGAAACATTTTCTCCAATGTTTTAAATTTACTACTTAGTAGTTTCTTTGTGTGCCCCCTAGTCCTAGTATTTTTGGAAAGAGTAAACAAGTGATTCACATCTACCTGTTCCACACCACTCACTATTTTATATACCTCTATCATATCTCCCCTCAGCTGTCTCTTCTCCAAGCTGAAGAGCCCTAGCTGCTTTAGCATTACTCATAGAGAAGTTGTCCCATCCCTTTTATCATTTTCGTCACCCTTCTCTATACCTTTTCTAATTCCACTATATCTTCTTTTTTTGAGATGCAGTGATCAGACTTGCACACAGTATTCGAGGTGGGGTCGCACCATGGAGCGATACAATTTGCTTTCTTAGCCACCGCTGCACACTGAGCCGAGGGTTTCAATGTATCATCAACGATAACACCTAGATCCTTTTCCAGGCCAGTTGGAACCTTGCATCACGTAACTATGGTTTGGGTTCCTTTTTGCCACATGCATCACTTTACATTTGCTCACATTAAAATTCATCTACCATTTCTATGCCCAGTCTCCCAGTCTTGCAAGGTCCTCGTGTAATTTTTCACAATCCTCTTGCAATTTAACAACTTGGAATAACTTTGTGTCGTCAGCAAATTTAATTACCTCATCAGTTACTGCCATCTCTAGATCATTTATAAATACATTAAAAAGCAGCGGTCCCAGCACAGACCTAAGGGGAACCTCACTATCTACTCTTCTCCATTGAGAATACTGACCAACTGTACTTTCTGTTTTCTATCTTTGAACCAGGATATTGCCTCCTATCCCAATTTCTAATTTCCTCAGGAGTCCTTCATGAGGTACTTTGTCAAAGCCCTTTTGAAAATCCAGATACACAATATCGACTGGTTCACCTTTATCCACATCCTTATTCACCCCTTCAATGAAATGTGGTAGATTGGTGAAGCAAGATTTCCCTTGATTAAATTCATGATGGCTTTGTCTCATTAATCCATTACTAACAATAGCTCTCTTTCTCTGCACATATCCAACAGATTGCTAAAATTTGTTGTTTCTTTCTGTACAATATCACCAAGATTCATCCCTTCTTTTCTCAGCAACCTATCAAATCCCTTATCCAAACTCTCATCACCTCACCTTAAGACTATTGCAACTTGTTTCTCACAGATTCCCCACTAAGCCATCTCTCTCCCCTTCAAATCAAGGCTAAAAGCCCACCTTTTTGAGGCTGTTTTTAACTTCTATTCACTTGTTCAGTAACCATGTCTGTTTTCTCATTCCACTCACAAAAAAAGAGGGGCTAGCCACTGAAAAACAGACTGAAAATCTAAAACAATGTAGATCCTCTATACACCATAAAAATAACCCTTCACTCTTAATACGAGAGAAAAAGGTCTCAGAAGTCTGCAGTTTGCAATGAGCATACAGCACTCTGCAGACAGTCTTCAATCATTGGCCAAAAAACCTCCTCCCCATCTACGTCCACACTAACCCTGAAGAAGCTTTAAAGTGCAACGGGTACCTGGTCAGGAAATGCAGAAGCATGGCAATTTTAAATTTAAGTGGGTTTTGGAATTAATGAAAAAAAAAATCTAATTTTAAGATTAAAATGTAGAAATAAACAAAATAGGATGGGAGAATGTTTTTTTGGCCAATGACTGAAGACTGTCTGCAGGGTGCTGTATGCTCATTGTGAACAGCAGACTTCTGAGGCCTTTTTGGTGTACAGGAGATCCACCTTGAAAATCTAAAACAATCTGCGTTATCATTCCCACCTTAAGTGATTCCTTTATCCCTTATTTGTCCCGTTTGTCTGACTTGATTAGATTTTAAGCTCTGTCGAGCAGGGACTGACTCTTATATGTTTAGTGTACAGCGCTGTGTACATCTAGTAGTGCTACAGAAATGATAAGCAGTAGTAGTAGTATCAAGTATCAGGAGTGCAGCCTGGTTGTTAGCTACTGTATTTTGGATTAGCTTTATAGAACTTCACCTTGTGACTCACCTTATAGTTTACTAAAACCTGTTTCTGAACCCTCACCAGATATAGGTGCCTGCCAGATCTGTAAGAACAGTGGGTGCTTTAACACCTCCAATACTGAGCAAACAATTTCACTATATCCAAAGAGAGGTTAATTTGTATGGAGTTTGACACTCCCAATCATTTGGAAAAGTTGGCTCTTATTGTCGAGAGCTGGTGCTTTAAAACAAGGGCAAAAATAAAATCACTTACTTGTTCATAGCTAAACCTGACACTGTTCTTACACTTCAAGGAGATCAAAAATTCACTCACAAGAGCAATACACTCGAAAAATATTGTTACAACTATACAAATTTACACTGGATTGAGCCAAAATAGTTATTAATTTATTGCACCTATGGATTTCTATTAGCTACCTTTGATTCCAGCTTTTAATAGAACTATAGGACTGTGCTGTTCTTTTGTCCTTGGATCATCAGAAGCTGTGTACTGTATTGGGTATTTCTGGGTATTAACCTCTAACCAATTTATTGACAAATTCCTCTACAGCAGTTTTAGATTAAACTTTTTGCAAACTGTGATACCCTTTCAAAGACCAACCCGGGGGGGGGGGGGGGGGGGGGGGGGGGGGGGGGGGAAGGATTCATCTAGAAAAATAACCAGGGTAGCCAGAGAGTGCTTGACCCTCAGCTGAAACGTGAAGCAATTTGGCGACCTCTGCCCTAGATCAGCCCACGGCCTGCAGAGGCCGCTACTGTTGAAGAATGACCCTCACCCTACAGTCTCCTCCAACCCTCTATCACCCCCAAGTCTTCCCAACCCCGTAACTCCGCTCTTCGAGCAGGTGAATCCCCGGAGCAGTTGCCCGTACCCTAGCCATGCAGTTACGGGCGAACATTGCAAACTTCACCTCGTAAAGAAGATGTCCGTAGCGGAAACCACATAGCCGCCCGCCTAAACAGAAATTCAGTGAATGGGCACCGAGACAGGACAATAATATGACAACAGCTCTAAGATTTCTCTTCACAATGATTCCACGTCTTCTTCGCCAGTAGACACACACAAACCCAGCGCTCTATCCGCCTCTGCCGACCATGGCATCTGCGCACCTACCGCTGCTTGCTGGGCGACGTAGTCTTTTGCTCCCAGCTTTCCCCGGGCTGTTGCGAAATAGAGGACTTCAAGTCCCAGCACGACTTGCAGCGCGCACAGCGGGTGAAAGGGCGAAGGCGTGAACTGTCGAAGAAGTCTAGAAAGGCATCGGGTTAATTAACTTTGTTTTGGGGTTTGTGGTCTACACGGGCGAACCGTTTTCTATAGCCCTGGCTCGCTTTCCTAGCAGGAATGTATGAGCGATCTTTTGGGACAAGTGACCTAATTGATTTGATTTGCTTACTTTATTTATTTTTTGTCTATTAGATTGTAAGCTCTTTGAGCAGGGACTGTCTTTCTTCTGTGTTTGTGCAGCGCTGCGTACGCCTTCGGTATAGAAATGCTAAATAGTAATAGTAGTAGTAATGAGAAGGTTCCTGTGTAGCTCACACTGAGGAGTGAAGGCTTGTTATGCATAATGAGGCATATTTTCAAAGCAGTTTGGGAGGCTAAGTTCCATAGGTTTCTATGGAACTTTGGGAGGCTAAGTGCTTTGAAAATGAGCCTCATAATCTCCTTGCTGTGTCCGTCCGTGATTTTACTTTACAAAGAGGCATATTTTCAAAGCACTTAGCCTTCCAAAGTTCCATAGAAACCTATGGAACTTTGGAAGGCTAAGAGGCTCATTTTCAAAGCACTTAGCCTCCCAAAGTTCCATAGAAACCTATGGAACTTAGCCTCCCAAAGTGCTTTGAAAATATGCCTCTAAGTCGCCCGAGCCACTGAAATATCAGGAGGCAGACAGAGAAAAGACGGGGAAGCTGTAGGACTAGAGGACGTGAAATGAACTGTAAGGAGGAAAATGTAAAAACATTAACATCAAATATATATATAAATAAATTAAAAAGTTGGTGGATGCTTAGAATTCCCCCCCCCCCCCCCCCCCCCCAGTGGAGGTAGCAGAGACCAAACCTGGTGGCCGCATGACATAAATACAGGGAATTCCTAGATAGCAAGAAGGAATCAAAGTAATAAAGCATGCCACTAAAATCAAAAGTGAGGACTTTTACAGTAAAAAAAAAAAAAAGAGGGGGAGAGGATAAATTACAGGAAGCAGCAGATGCAGTTCTACCCCACCATGTTGGTTTTTAGCTGCACTCAGTAACTGTGTGGCTAGAGTTTAACTTGGTGGAGTTAAGGATCAACAAACACAAAAAGACTGGACCAGCCCAACTCTTAGGCAAGACAAAGACAACAGTTTTTTTGGCAAAGGGGAGCTGCACCACAAAAACTCCCAAACATAGGATCTACCCAGGGGTATCTGATGCCTAAGAAAACGTTCAGCTGCTTGCACCGCCACTTATTTTTTATTCATGTTGATTTTTCAAAAATGATCTCCCCAATACACACATTGTACATGGAGTTTCACTGTCCATATAATTCCCACCCAAGATTTTCATTACAAATCATTTATTAATTTCCTATACCAACATAGTAAATGATGGCAGATAAAGACTTGCACGGTCCATCCAGTCTGCCCAACAAGATAAACTCAGTTTATATGGTATGTGATACTTTATATGTATACCCAAGTTTGATTTGTTCTTGCCATTCTAAGGGTACAGACCATAGAAGTCTGCCCAGCACTGATCTTGTACTAAGTTCTGAAGGTAACATTGAAGCCCCTTAAAATTTACACTCCAGCCCATCCCTATCTGTTCAGTCACGATCAGGGAGTAGACCATAGAAGTCTGCCCAGCACCCCTTTTGTTTCCCAATTACCGGTGTCACCACCTAATCTCCGCTAAGATTCCGTGGAACCATTCCTTCTAAACAGGATTCCTTTGTGTTTATCGCACACATGTTTGAATTCCATTACTGTTTTCTTCTCCACCACCTCCTGCGGGAGGGCATTCCACATATCCACCACCATCTCTGTGAAAAAATACTTCCTGACATTAATCCTGAGTCTGCCCCCCTTCAACCTCAATTCATGTCCTCTAGTTCTACCGCCTTCCCGTCTCCGGAAAAGGTTCATTTGTGGATTAATACCTTTCAAATATTTTAACGTGTATCATGTCACCCCTATTTCTCCTTTCCTCCATGGTATACATGTTCAGGTCAGCAAATCTCTTATATGGTTTGCAACGCAAATCCCATACCATTTTCGTAGCTTTTCTTTGCACCGCTTCCAGTCTTTTTACATCTTTAGCAAGATACGGCCACCAAAACTGAACCCAATACTCCAAGTGGGGCCTCACCAACGACTTGTAGAGGGGCATCAAAACCTCCTTTCTTCTACTGGTTATGCCCCTCTCTATGCAGCCTAGCATCCTTCTGGCCACAGCCGTCGCCTTGTTGCATTGTTTCTTCACCTTTAGATCCATTATTGCACAGCAAGTCAAACTGGTTTACAATATGAAAATAAAACAAGCATCATAAAAGAACTCCATTAACAAAGAAAAGTACAAAATACATCATTTAAAACAAGAAAACACAAATTATACATAATTACAAATTCCAAAAGAATAAAAAACAAACACAGCAATAATTTTAAGTAACTCTCACAACCTTTTGGGGGATGAGCTCCAGTATTTCTGCTGCAGAACTTGGGGCCCTTTTTACTAAACTGCCTAGGTGCCTATGTGCGCCAAAATGGACTTACCGCTCGACTAATGCGTGGCTCTTGCGGTAATGTCATCTTTGACGCGCTTCTGAAAAATATTGTTTATGTTCTGGCGCATGTAGCGGATGTGTGCCAAGTGGCATCTGACGCGCGTAGGTCATTACCGCCCAAATTCTTTACCACTAGGGTCTATGGCTGGCGGTAAGGTCTGAGACCCAAAATGGACATGCGGCAATTTTGATTTTGGCGCACGTCCATTTTCAGGGGGAAAAAGGCCTTTTTTTATAGGTGCGCTGAAAAATGATTCTCCATGTACCCAAAACCCATGCCTACACTACCGCAGGCCATTTTTCAGTGCGCCTTTGTAAAAGGACCCCATAGTGAAGCTGACATGGAAGAGAGTTAAGGAACCTGAAAAGCTAACTGGAAAAAGTGTGTTTTCAAAGCAGTGCGAAATAAAGTAAATGAACTTTCCAACCAAATATGCTGGGGCAGGGAATTGGAAGTAAAAAGCAGAGTTGCATGTGGATTCCCACCTAGCTCTCGATGGAGATGGCAGAAGTAACCTATTGTTGGGCAGAGATCAGAGAGTACAAACTGAGGTGTAAGGAATACTTAGAGAAGCTAAGTAAGAGGGAATGATTGTATGCAGAACTTTGTGTGTCAGGATAAGAACTTTGAACTTAATCCTATATTCTATTGGAAGCCAGTGGGATACCCCTATCGTATCTTGAAGCCTTACAAATGATGCGAGCAGCCATATTTTGTAATGTCTGAAGTCTTTTTATGTTTGATTTAGTGATACCTACATAAGCTACATTATAGTAGTCATATTGGGCATTGACATGCATAGAAAAGTTTGTGTAAAAATCTTGATCAGCCAGATTTCTGATTGACCTAAAACGGCATAAGAATAAATCAATCTTCATGATATTAGAAACCTGTGGTCCAAAGGAAAGAGCCAAGTCAATAATAATTCCCAGATATTTAAATGAGGATAATGGAACAATATGCCTATCAAACAGAAATGGATTCACCAAAGGTGGGGGTAGGGAACCTGAGATCCAAATGGCTGTGGTTTTATCCGGGTTAAAGAGTAAATGATGTTCTAGTAGCCAATTGGCCACCTCCCTAAGATGCTCATAGTCTAAGCAATAAAATTCATGACCTTCAAGCCCTGATGTTGGAGGCAGACTTGGACATAGTTGCAGTCACAGAGACATGGCTCAATGGTTTCCATGAATGGGATGTAAACATACCAGGCTATAATCTTTTTAGGAAGGACAGAGAGGGGCGTAAAGGTGGAGGAGTAGCTCTGTATGTGAGAAATGATATCGCAGCGACTGAAATGACAGGAAACTGGGGAAAGGAAGAAGCGATATGGATCACCTTAAAAAGAGAGGATGGAACCTCTGTCCACGTGGGCGTTGTCTACAGACCCCCGACACAATTGGAGGAACTGGATAAAGATCTGATTGCTGATATTCAAAAGTTGGGGAAGAAAAGAGAGGTGCTGTTGTTGGGAGATTTTAATCTGCCGGATGTAGATTGGAAGGTTCCTTCTGCGAAATCGGAAAGAAGTAGACAGATTGTGGATGCTTTCCAAAGTGCTCTGCTCAGACAAATGGTGACGGAACCCACGAGGGAGGGAGCAACGTTGGATCTGGTGCTCACAAATGGGAATAGTGTGTCAAATGTCAGAGTGGGTGCACACCTGAAAAGCAGTGACCATCAAACGGTTTGGTTTGATATGACGTCTGAAGTGCAGGGCGGACACTCTAAACTCAAAGTCCTGGATTTCAAGCGTGCTGACTTTAGTAAAATGGGCGAATACCTGAGAAAGGAGCTGATGGGCTGGGAGGACGTACGAGAAGTGGAAGGACAGTGGTCCAGGCTGAAAGAAGTAATAAATAGGGCCACAGACCTTTATGTAAGGAGAGTAACTAAAAGCAAAAGAAAAAGGAAACCGATATGGTTCTCCAAGCAAGTGGCTGAGAAAATAAAGGCTAAAGAGTTGGCGTTCCAGAAATATAGAAAATCTCAAGAACAGGAACACGGGGAGGAATACCGGATGAAACTGAAAGAAGCCAAGAGAGAGGTACGTCTGGCGAAGGCGCAAGCGGAAGAACAAATGGCTAGAAATGTAAGAAGGGAAGACAAAAACTTCTTCAGGTATATTAGTGAAAGGAGAAAGACTAAAAACGGAATTGTGAGACTAAAAGATACAACAAAACGCTATGTAGAAAATGATGAAGAAAAAGCCAATTTGCTAAATAGATACTTTTGCTCTGTTTTCACAGAAGAAAATCCTGGAGAAGGACCGCTAGGGACTGGCAAAAGTACACCTGAGAATGGAGCGGATAGAGCACCGTTCACGGAAGAGAGTGTTTATCAACAACTTGGAAAGCTAAAGGTGGACAAAGCCATGGGACCGGACGGGATCCACCCCAGGATATTGAGGGAGCTCAGAGAGGTTCTGGCGGGTCCTCTTAAAGATTTGTTTAATAAATCCTTGGAGACGGGAGAGGTTCCGAGGGACTGGAGAACGGCGGAGGTGGTCCCTCTTCACAAAAGTGGTGATAGGGAAGAGGCTGGAAACTACAGGCCGGTAAGCCTCACTTCGGTTATTGGTAAAGTAATGGAAGCGATGCTGAAGGAAAGGATAGTGAATTTCCTGGAAGCAAATAAGTTGCAAGATCCGAGACAACATGGTTTCACCAAAGGAAAATCGTGCCAAACGAATCTCATTGAATTCTTTGACTGGGTGATGGGAGAATTAAATCAAGGACGTGCTATGGACGTAATCTATTTAGATTTCAGCAAAGCTTTCGACACGGTTCCCCACAGGAGGCTCTTGAATAAACTAGATGGGCTGAAGATAGGACCCGAAGTGGTGAACTGGATTAGGAACTGGTTGACGGGCAGATGCCAGAGGGTGGTGGTGAATGGAGTTTGCTCGGAGGAGGGAAAGGTGAGTAGTGGAGTGCCTCAGGGATCGGTGCTGGGGCCGATTCTGTTCAATATATTTGTGAGTGACATTGCCGAAGGGTTACGAGGTAAAGTTTGCCTTTTTGCGGATGACACCAAGATTTGCAACAGAGTGGACACCCCGGAGGGGGTGGAAAACATGAAAAAAGATCTGAAGAAGCTAGAAGAATGGTCTAACGTTTGGCAATTAAAATTCAATGCGAAGAAATGCAAAGTGATGCACTTGGGGAGTAGAAATCCAAGGGAGACGTATGTGTTAGGCGGGGAGAGTCTGATTGGCACGGACGGGGAGAGGGATCTTGGGGTGATAGTATCCGAGGACCTGAAGGCGACGAAACAGTGTGACAAGGCGGTGGCCGTAGCTAGAAGATTGCTAGGCTGTATAGGGAGAGGTGTGACCAGCAGAAGAAGGGAGGTTTTAATGCCCCTGTATAAGACGTTGGTGAGGCCCCACCTGGAGTACTGTGTTCAGTTTTGGAGGCCGTACCTTGCGAAGGATGTAAAAAAAATGGAAGCGGTGCAAAGAAAAGCTACGAGGATGGTATGGGATTTGCGTTCCAAAACGTATGAAGAGAGACTTGCTGACCTGAACATGTATACCCTGGAGGAAAGGAGGAACAGGGGTGATATGATACAGACGTTCAAATATTTGAAAGGTATTAATCCGCAAACGAATCTTTTCCGGAGATGGGAAGGCGGTAGAACGAGAGGACATGAAATGAGATTGGTCCTTAGTGGAGCGCATGATCTGGTGAGGGACGTTATGGTACTGGGGCCGCTTGATAACAGTGACCATAATATGATCAGTTTTGACATCGACCTTGAAGTAACTGTACACAGAAAGTCAAATACGTTAGCGTTTAACTTTAAAAAAGGAGACTATGATAAAATGAGAAGAACGGTAAAAAAAAAAAACTTAGGGGGGCAACTGAGAGAGTAAAAACTGTACAACAGGCGTGGACGCTGTTCAAAAATACCATCCTGGAGGCCCAGGCCATACATATTCCGCGAATTAGAAAAGAAAGACGGAAGTCCAAAAGACACCCGGCCTGGTTGAAAAGTGAGGTGAAGGAAGCTATTAGGGCTAAAAGAAATGCCTTCAGAAAATGGAAGAAGGAACCGTCTGAAAATAACAAGAAACAGCATAAGGAGTGTCAAAGCAAATGCAAGGCGCAGATTAAGAAGGCCAAGAGGGAGTATGAAAAAAAGATAGCATTAGAGGCAAAAAAACATAGTAAAAATTTTTTTCGGTATATTAAAAGCAGGAAGCCGGCAAAAGAATCGGTTGGGCCGCTGGATGACCGAGGGGTAAAAGGGGCGATCAAGGAAGACAAAGACGTAGCGGAGAGACTGAATGAATTCTTTGCTTCGGTCTTCACCGAGGAAGATTTGGGTGGGTTACCGGTGTCGGAAATGGTATTTCAAGCGGACGAGTCGGAGAAACTTACTGACTTCACGGTAAACCTGGAGGACGTAATGGGGCAGTTTGGCAAACTGAAGAGTAGCAAATCTCCTGGACCGGATGGTATTCATCCTAGAGTACTGATAGAACTGAAAAACGAGCTTGCGGAGCTACTGCTAGTGATATGCAACTTATCCTTAAAATCGAGCGTGGTACCGGAAGATTGGAGGGTGGCCAATGTAACGCCCATTTTTTAAAAAGGCTCCAGGGGAGATCCGGGAAATTATAGACCGGTGAGTCTGACGTCGGTGCCTGGGAAAATGGTAGAGGCTATTATTAAAAACAAAATTACAGAGCACATCCAAGGACATGGATTACTGAGACCAAGTCAGCATGGCTTTTGTGTGGGGAAATCTTGCCTGACCAATTTACTTCAATTCTTTGAAGGAGTGAACAAACATGTGGACAAAGGGGAGTCGGTTGATATTGTGTATCTGGATTTTCAAAAGGCGTTTGACAAGGTACCTCATGAAAGGCTACAGAGGAAATTGGAGGGTCATGGGATAGGAGGAAATGTCCTATTGTGGATTAAAAACTGGTTGAAGGATAGGAAACAGAGAGTGGGGTTAAATGGGCAGTATTCACAATGGAGAATGGTAGTTAGTGGGGTTCCTCAGGGGTCCGTGCTAGGACCGCTGCTTTTTAATATATTTATAAATGATTTAGAGATGGGAGTAACTAGCGAGGTAATTAAATTTGCTGATGACACAAAGTTATTCAAAGTCGTTAAATCACGACAGGATTGTGAAAAATTACAAGAGGACCTTACGAGACTGGGAGACTGGGCAGCTACATGGCAGATGATGTTTAATGTGAGCAAGTGCAAGGTGATGCATGTGGGAAAAAAGAACCCGAATTATAGCTACGTCATGCAAGGTTCCACATTAGGAGTTACGGACCAAGAAAGGGATCTGGGTGTCGTCGTCGATAACACACTGAAACCTTCTGCTCAGTGTGCTGCTGCGGCTAAGAAAGCGAATAGAATGTTGGGTATTATTAGGAAAGGTATGGAAAACAGGTGTGAGGATGTTATAATGCCGTTGTATCGCTCCATGGTGCGACCGCACCTTGAGTATTGTGTTCAATTCTGGTCGCCGCATCTCAAGAAAGATATAGTAGAATTGGAAAAGGTGCAGCGAAGGGCGACTAAAATGATAGCGGGGATGGGACGACTTCCCTATGAAGAAAGACTAAGGAGGCTAGGGCTATACAGCTTGGAGAAGAGACGGCTGAGGGGAGACATGATAGAGGTATATAAAATAATGAGTGGAGTGGAACAGGTGGATGTGAAGCTTCTGTTCACGCTTTCCAAAAATACTAGGACTATGGGGCATGCGATGAAACTACAGTGTAGTAAATTTAAAACAAATCGGAGAAAATTTTTCTTCACCCAACGTGTAATTAAACTCTGGAATTCGTTGCCGGAGAAAGTGGTGAAGGCGGTTAGCTTAGCAGAGTTTAAAAAGGGGTTGGACGGTTTCCTAAAGGACAAGTCCATAAACCGCTACTAAACGGACTTGGAAAGATCCAAGATTCCAGGAATAACATGTGTGGAATGTTTGTACGTTTGGGAAGCTTGCCAGGTGCCCTTGGCCTGGATTGGCCGCTGTCGTGGACGGGATGCTGGGCTCGATGGACCCTTGGTCTTTTCCCAGTGTGGCATTACTTATGTACTTATGAGATTGAAGGGGGGCAGACTCAGAAAAGATGTCAGGAAGTATTTTTTCACGGAGAGGGTGGTGGATGCTTGGAATGCCCTCCCGCGGGTGGTGGTGGCGATGAAAACAGTAACGGAATTCAACCATGCATGGGATGTGCATAAAGGAATCCTATGCAGAAGGAATGGATCCTCAGAAGCTTAGCTACAATTGGGTGGCAGAGCAGGTGGGGGGAAGAGGGGTTGGTGGTTGGGAGGCGAGGATAGGGGAGGGCAGACTTTTATACGGTCTGTGCCACAGCCGGTGATGGAAGGCGGGACAGGTGGTTGGGAGGCAGGAAAAACTGCTGGGCAGACTTATACGGTTTGTGCCCTGAGAAAGACAGGTACAAATCAAGGTAAGGTATACACATGAGTTTATCTTGGGCAGACTGGATGGACCGTGCAGGTCTTTTTCTGCCATCATCTACTATGTTACTATGTAAAGAGGACAAATCATTGAGAATGGATCAGTATAATGGATTATTTCATTTAATGTATTTATTTATTAGGATTTATTTACTGCCTTTTTGAAGGAATTCACTCGGGGTGTACAGTAAGAATAAATCAAACATGATCAACACACAATTACAGCAGTAAAAATATTCAAATAACAATATGGCATAGTATACTACTTACAATGTCAACACAATACGTAATAGAACATTTTAATTGACAGTGTAGGATATAAGTAAAGATGGAACATATAGATAGGTAAGAGAGTAAGAAGAGTTAAAAAATAAGGTGACTATTTTAAAGAAAGTTGCACATGAGGTCAGAGAGATGGTTAATACATAGATAGATAAGAGGAGTTAGAAAATAAGGTGACTAATTTAAAGAAAGGTGCACATGAGGTCAGAGATGGTTAAATATTATCTCAGCTAGAGTAGGAGTGGATAAACATGTCCCGCTTTAAAGGCTTGGTTGAAGAGCCAATCTTTCACCTGTTTCCTGAAGTAGAGATAGTTTTGTGTTAAGCAAAGCCTTTCAGGCAGTGCAATCCTGAGTGTGGGGGCTACTCCAAAGAAGGCTCACTTGCGGGTATCACATTGTATAATGTCTTTTGGAGAGGGTGTGGTTAGTGATAGTCCTTAGTGTCCTTGGAGGTGTTTAGAGGATTATCCTATTTTTCAGGTACTTGGAGCCATTTCCTTTTAAGAGCCTTGAAGATCAGATATAGAGTTTTAAATTTAGCCCTGTATTGTACTGGTAGCCAATAAAGTTTTTGCAGAAATGGTATGATGTGGTCACATCGCTTGCAACCTTCTATTAGTCTTACTGCAGCATTCTGAATCAATTGGAGCTGGTGCAGGCCCTTTGTAATCAGACTGTTGTAGAGTGCATTACAGTAATCCAGTGTTGATGTTATCATAGCATGCACAGCTGGGATAAGATTTACCTTCTCAATGTAAGTAGAGAGCAGCATAGTTGTTGCAAATAGAAGCAGCTCAGATTGCTTGGTTTTGGGGAATCAGAGTAAGTGTTGAATCTAACTGTATTCCAAGGTTCTTAACTTGTGATTTGAGGGGGAGTTCGTACTTCCCAAAATAGATTTTGATGTCAGATATGTATCCACTTGTGTTAGGGACCCAGAGAAGCTTGGTTTTATTTGGGTTCAGGCAAAGTTTGTTGTATTTAGCCCATTCTTGAATTTATGTTAGGTAAGTACCTGAATATATGTAAACCGCTTTGAATGTAGTTGCAAAAACCTCAGAAAGGCGGTATATCAAGTCCCAGTTCCTTTTCCCCCTAATCAGTTTATTCAGGGCTGTAGGTAAGTCAGGTTTAATGGATATGAGTAGCTGCACAGCATCCACATAAGATGTAGAACTGAGTGTCCATTGACCAAATCAGCTCAGCTTGAGATAGATACTAAACAGAATAGGTGACAGTATTGATCCTTGTGATACCCCACAGGTCAGTGCCCATGGTGGTAATGAGTTGCTGCCAAACATTATGGATTGTTGCCTGTCGGATAGAATCTGAACCAAGCAAATACTGTTCCATTGATACCTGTTTCTGTCAGTCATGCTAGCATGCTATCATGATCCACAGTGTCAAAAGCGTCTGAGAAATCTAGCAGTATAAACACCAAGGCAAATTTCCCATCTCGGTTTCTGTGGTCATCTAGTAGGGATACAAGGGCCGTTTCTGTTCCATAACTGGGTCTGAATCCAGATTGACATGGATCTAGCCAGTTTCTCTCTTCCAGCCAATCACTGAGTTGAACACAGACTATTATATAAGTTTCCCTAGAAATGGGATGTTGGATACTGGCCAGTAACTTTCAGGTTTGCCCTGGGCAAGGTTGTTTTTCTTAAGCAAAGGGTGAACCACTGCCCTTTTTAATATTGTTGGTAAGTTGCCCATTAGAAAGAGAGGCGTTCACAATTTTCGTGGCGCCTTCTATGAGGCCCATACTTGCCTGCTGCACTATCTTTGATGGGCAGGGGTCAAGGGATCAGATAGTTGGTCGAAGGTCTCTTAGGATTTTGTCAAGGCTCTCCTAAAGCATCCCATCTGTCTCTGTTAGGAGGGGGTGAGTTTCTGTACTCCTAATTAACTGATTGGAGATTGGGTGGGATGCGCAGGTGAAGAGTCTTAATAGCTTCTAAATGAGCCTGAAGTTTTGAGAAAACCACTGATTCTAGTATTTTTGATACAAAAGATAAATTTAATACTGGACGATAATTGTTAGGTATAAGGGGATCTAATGTTGACTTCTTCAAAATTGCCCTAACCACACCTTCTTTCAGACTGTTTATTATAGTTGAATAGAGAAAAGGTAACAAGCCTAGAGACTGTATTTTTATCCAGCTTGAAGGGAAAGGGTCCAAGGAACAATATGTTGGATGTAGCTGACACACTATTTTCATGAAAGAAACAAATGAAGGGAGATTAAAACAGTCCCACTCGGCTATGAAAGTCTGTGAGCTATGCAGAGAACTAGTATTGTATATATCTGACATTGGAGGAAATGTATATTGTAGTGTATCAATTTTTGATACGAAGAAATTGGCTAGCACATCAAAGGTAAGATGATAAGAAGAGGAACTGTTATCTGAGGGAATTGTCAATTTATAAAAATTGTAAATAATTGTTTAGTAGAATTAGAGGCCTGTTAGACTGTTAGATTTGTTTAGAAAAATAAGTCATTTTAGCTGATCTAACTTGAGCCATATAATAGGGGCGTGTCTTTCTACATTTCTGAAGAGCCTGAGTTGTTTGTAGTTTACGCCACTGCCGTTCAGCCTTACAAGCTTGACGTTGGCACAAATGAAGGCCTGAATGAAACCAGGGTTTATTCTTCATTGGATGTGCCTGAATGGATTTAAAGGGGCAATGTTATCCAACACCTTATTGAGAGAAGAGTTCCAAATTGAAACTTGTTCCTCAACTGCACAATTGGTAAATCCTTCAAGAAGAGGAGGGAACAGAGAAGGGTCTATCCACCTGAGACAGCAAGACTAAACAAAGGGACCCTGTTCCTTCTAGGTATCACTGATGATAACTGAAAGAGAAGTAAATAGTGATCTGACCAGGAAATCGGAATAAAATTTGAAAATAAAAATGAAGTGGACAAGCTTGTCAAAACTAATCAAGAATATGATCTGCTGAATGTGTGGGCTTTGAAATATGTCAAGGCCTAGATCTTGTAAAAATGCAGAAAAATGAGAAGTAGGGGGGTGACGTAACTTATCTTGCTGAGTACTAAAATTGTAGCATATGATATGATTTTTCAGTTATTGATTTTGCTGGATAAAAGTGTTGTGCTATACAACTTGATCAGTATCAGAAAAACAGATCTAACCTCCATCATCCTCCTTCAGACCAGTGAAAGCCTGAAACAATAGAACTGGCTGAGTGGATATTGGAAAGTTAATCACCACCATTCAGGGTCAGTATATTAACAGCAATCAAAGAGACTAGACATGACAAAAGCAAGCCCATCTACTGAAACTCCTGGACAATGACCCACCTAATCTTGTCAAGAACCTTCTGGGGTGTATACCACAGTAGTTGGTCAACCAGGAAAAAATGTGACCAGCTAAATCAACATTTTCATATCTCCATCTCAAAAACCAGAAAGAGCCAGTTTCAGCTATCCCTGAGTTTTGATTGGTTTAATACACCCCACACAATCAACCCTCATGGCCCAACAGGAATTATTATAAAAACTGGATTTTTACTGAATTCTGGCCCTCTTCTTTCTCTGGAACCTGGATCTGCACCTTTTTCTGGACTCTCCCAGATTTCCTGGGCCTTGCTGGACTTTACGCACATCCAAGATAAGACTTTCTCCAGGTTCCATTCCCCAATAACTCTGCAAATAGAAGGCTTCTTTCCTCTACAAAGGAGCCACCATCCAGCTACTAAGAAAAGACCTCCTTCACCACTCCAACCAACTGCAGAAAAATACGTCTGAGCCTCAATTAAAGTGAGTTACTATTAATCCTGCATATTTAATAATTTTGCCTTGCTAAAAATATTTATCTTGTGGCACATTTCCCTTGTGTAAAATCCCTAAACTTCCTTCTAAAATTATTACATTACCTGTATTGTAAATAAACTTTATCTGTACCTGAAAATTAGAATCTGGCCCTTATGTTCTGAGCACATTTCCTTAAACATTATACAGTGCAGATGAATGAAAGTCCCCAAATATACACATGTTTTATTTTTTTTACAAAATCACCCAGAATTAAAAGAGTAGGATATTTTAAGACAGCATCAGCCAATGATTAGTAGACCTATTCTCAGTCACCATTTTTTAGAGTTGGGGCACAGTAAAACAGAAGAATATGTAGTTGAAAAGGAGATACAGCTTCCATCATTAAAAGTTCTGGGTAAGGCAAATCTGCGTTTGCCCAATAATCATGAAATCCTAAAAGAAAGGTACTATAAAAACACTTAGTTGAACATCATAGGTTTGTCTCTTTGCGGATGATACCAAACTCTGCAACAGGGTGGACACCCTGGAGGGTGTGAATGATGACGAAGGACCTAGCAAAGCTGAAGTAATGGACCGATAGTTGGCAACTACGATTTAATCCCAAAAAATGCAAGAATCCGAGGAAACGGTACAGTATAGGGGGTGAAGTGCTTCAGTGTATGAAGGAAGAGCGGGACTTGGGGGTGATTGTGTCTGCTGACTTTAAAGCTTCCAAACAGGTAGAAAAAGCGACTGTTAAAGCCAGAAGGATGCTTGGGTGCATAAAAAGAGGGATGAGCAGCAGGAAAAAAAGGTGATAGTGCCATTGTATAAGTCTCTGGTGAGTGTGCAGTTCTGTAGACCGCACCTATGGAAAGATATAAACAGGATGGAGTCGATCCAGAGGGCGGCCACAAAATTAGTAAGTGGTCTTGAACACAAAAAATATAGGGTCAGGCTTATGAACCTCAACATGTATACACTGGAAGAGAAGATGGAGAGAGGAGACATGATAGAGACATTTAAATATCTCAAAGGCATTTATGTACAGAAGTGAGCCTTTTTCAACTGAAGGGGAGCTCTGGAACGAGGGGGCATAAGATGAAGTTAATAGACTTAGGAGTAGTCTAAGAAAGTATTATTTCACGGAAAGGGTGGTGGAGTCGAGGACTGTGTCAGAATTTTAAAAGGCATGGGATAAGCATGTGGGATCGCTTAGGAAAAGGAAGAGCTAGGGGTTTACAGAGGATGGGCAGACTGGATGGGCCATATGGCCTTTATCTGCCGTCATGTTTCTATACTTTTAAATATCAAACTTTAAATTAATATTAGTTTTTCTGTCACCTTAATAATAGGAACACAACTTCCTCCACCTCTAGGCATATTATGAACAAATGCAAAACCCTGCAAAAATGTGCATGCAGGGTGTAGCAAACCTGCCCCCCCCCCCCCCCCCCCCCCCCCCCCCCGGTTTACTAAGCTACCGCGGCTTAGTAAACAGGGGAGCTGGTGTTCACTAACAGCATTAACATAACTCAAGCAGGATCACAACTACCTATGGAAAGACCGCTCTGCGTGTTTCCCTACTCCTCCCCCTGCCATTGGACCGTCGCTGCAGCCGATTCGCTGCTCCCTGCATCGCAGCTCCTCCCCTCTCCCTGACGTCACTATCTACTCCATGAAGCAGACCACCAGAATCCACGGTCCCAGGCAGCCTCAGAACGTTGGAGGTGAGCTTTATTATATAGGATATGGGAAGCTTTCAAATAAATTAAAAAGCTGTCCAATAAGTAAAATAAAACAAAAAACCAAAAACAACTTTTGTCCTCCACCTTTTAAGGCACTGCCTATCCAAGTGAAACAGCTTTAGACTTGGACCAACAATAAAAAATAAAAAAAAGACAATGTGGATGCAGCAGCTCATAGGTTTGCTGCTTTGTTTTGAGTAAACGGGGATGACAGCTGTGCTGGTAAGGAGAAAGTCAGACTGTCCTAATTGGCTTCATTGCTTACAATGGACTAGATAGGTTTAATAAACAGGAATCGAAGTGAGCCTCCTTGATACACAGGGACAAGGGCCTGCCAAAAGGAAAAGTCCCATAAGGCATAGGGAACAGGGACAGGTGCTCAGGAAGAGCCTATCACAGAGCTCTGCAGGAAGACTAAGATTTGTATTCCAAAGGCACGTCCTCCCTTTCTTAAGGGCATAAGCACTGTAAACTGTTACAGGCAATGCAATCTGATATAAACAATGTCCAACATATACATATAAACAACAGGCAACCTGCCTCCATGCAAATGGGGGCAGAACATTCACCGTAGGAAAGGAACGCACAGCACATGTAGCCATGCACTGGCTGCATTCCTTGTACTGGCTTAGTGCTGTGTGTGGTTTGACAAGGGGAGGAGTTAGAGAGGGTGGGCAGCGCTGCCCGAGGTCATGATGGTGTGCCATTGCTACTGGCTGCTTTTATTGGAGGCTGGAGCAGAGGAAGAAGAGAAGGAGGGGCTACTGCTGTTGCTGCAGTACTCTAGTGTCTGGCAGTCCTGACCATGGTGGTAGGGGCTGCCAGATTGATGACTGGTGTGCAAATAGTGGACTCTGGCATTTCCAGCATGGACAGGTTAAGTCCTTCCCTTCCCACACAGCAGTTTATATTCAGCTGTGCTACCCAAGGAGGTTTAACATGATGAGGCTGAAGCCATAGCCGCCATCTTGATGCACTCAAAGCAAAGCAAATGATTGGTCCATGCCAAGCCACACATAGGCAGTCCTTATTCTAATAAGCGTTTGCTATTGTTTTGGGTGACTCAATATGGCTGTAAGCTCCACCTACTGGCTTCTTGTCAAGCTCCTGAAGTCTCCTGTCAATTAAACCTTGATGCTACCAGTATTGTACCTAGAATTGTCACCTAGGCAGGTGCCTAGTCCACTCAGTGCTAGAGCCAGCCCTGCTCAAAGAAGCAACAGGAGGTGATTTCACCAGTAGGGTGGACAGTTTTCAAACAGTCAATCTTCAATAAATACTCTCAAAACCTTTCAGCTTATAGTACTTTACACAGTCAAAACACCTCTAGTAGAGAACAATTTTTCTGGAAGGGAAAAAGCCTCAGAACCCTACCGCCAACCTTTTTTTGAATGTTAAGGTGACAGAACTTTATTAGGGTCAATTTTCCTCATAGGCATAAAAAACAAATGTTAAAACTCCACTAGTGTTCAATTTCAATGGATCCAAAAACTCAAACGTGACTCAAGTAAGAGAAAAAAAAAAGCAAAAACAAGTGCTAATTTGCTTTCAAATCTCAATCACACAGACTATGGCCAGAGTTTCACTGCAAAGCTGTCTCAAGGTGTGATCAAAAGATTCAGCGTTTTCAAACACCAGTTTCTCCGTGTCACCAGAATTCAATGTACTTAAAACAACCACAGTTCTCTGCTATTGGTGGAGAGTTACTGGACTGTATTATTCTTTGCACAATAGAACAAAGGTGTAGTTGCTGTATTAGTTCACTTGGATTTGTAGGAAAGAAAAAAAGGTCAAAATATATTGTAGAACCAGACAAAAGTAAGAATAAGAGTGATCCATTGCCCCATGTAATAAGAGTGATCCATTGCCCCATTGAGCCTGCCATGAGTGGGAAAGCGCGGGGTACAAATGTAACAAAAAAAAAATAATAATAGTAAAACACAAAAAGTGGATGAAAACAAGAAATGCCAGATCATTAATGCGGGTAGCAAGCATTTTCTGGAAAAGTGAAGGACCTGCAAATCAAATGAATGAGGATTAGCAACTATTTGTACTGCTAAATTAGTCAGAGAGGGAAATTTGTCCAATGTATTGGATACTGTTCCAGCATAAACAGAATGAGGGCAAACACAAGCGTAAAGCTAAAAGCAAAACACAGCAAATAAATGACCACAAACAGTAGTATGTTATCATTGTGGCATAGGAGCATACTGTAAATAACTCCTAGACTGCAAATAATAGGATTCCAAGAAGAAAAATAAGCAGGAAGACAAGTTCTAAAACAATTAGATACCAGTCAAAAATCTGAAAGGAATTGTTGGTTCATGTAATCAGTTCCTGTGTCATGTAAAGAAATCAAAACTTGACAAAATAAAAGCAAATATGTAACAATGAAAAGTCCTACAGGAGTTAATTTGAACTTTAAGCAGATACTATCTTAAAATGTTGAACTAAGCTGAATCTTTTAGTAAATTAAATCTTAACACTAAAAATAGCTAAAATGTAGCTAAATCTTAATCTAAACCAAATGTAGCCACTATACGTTAAGCAAATACTATCTAAAAATGTTGAACTAAATTAAATCTTAATACTAAAAATAAGGTAAAATTATGTATCATACCTGATAATTTTCTTTCCATTAATCATAGCTGATCAATCCATAGACTGGTGGGTTGTGTCCATCTACCAGCAGGTGGAGATAGAGAGCAATCCTTTTGCCTCCCTATATGTGGTCATGTGCTGCCGGAAACTCCTCAGTATGTCGATATCAAAGCTCCATCCGCAGGACTCAGAACTTAGAGAATTACACCCACAAAGGGACACTGCCCAGCTCTCCACCGCCAAAACAGGGGAGGGGAATTAACCCAGCTCATTCCCACACAAGTGGGGGAGGGGAATCCGTCCAGCTCATCCCCGCGGAGCGGGGGAGGGACACCACCCCGCCGATGCGGGGGGATCTGGCTTATCCTGCAACCGCGGGAGGAGCTGACTGACCCTAACACCGCCGAAGCGGGAGGGGTACAAAGCTGCCCTACAGCCGCACGAAGCGGGAGGGAGCGCCGGCAGAATTTAGGTCTCAATCCAGCCCCGTAAAACGGAGGGGAGAGGAATGCAGCAGCTCACTGTAACACAAAATCGTCAACTCCTGAAGAATCCAATTGAAAAAACTTGAACACGAAGTCCTCCTGAACAGGAATTGAAGACTAAACTTGAACCTGAAATGCAACCAGAATAAAAACAGTACAGATATCTGGGAGGGGCTATGGATTGATCAGCTATGATTAATGGAAAGAAAATTATCAGGTATGATACATAATTTTATCTTCCATATCATCATGCTGATCAATCCATAGACTGGTGGGATGTACCGAAGCAGTACTCACCCAGGGCGGGACATAGAAATCCCTGACCGCAACACTGAAGCTCCAAACCGGGCCTCCACCCGAGCAGCCACAGTCAAGCGGTAATGCCTGGAGGAGGTATGAGCCGATGCCCAAGTAGCCACCTTGCAAATCTCTTCCAAGGAGACGGACCTGGCCTCCGCCATCGAGGCCGCCTGAGCTCTAGTGGAGTGAGCCTTCAGCTGGATAGGCGGCACCTTCCCCGCGGCCACATAAGCCGCTGCAATGGCTTCCTTGACTCATCTTGCCACTGTAGGCTTAGCAGCCTGCAGACCCTTACGAGGACCTGCAAACAGGACAAACAGATGATCCGACTTCCGGAAATCATTGGTCACTTCCAAGTATCTGATGATGACTCGTCTCACATCTAGATATTTGAGAGCAGAGTACTCCTCTGGGTAGTCCTCCCTACGAAAGGATGGGAGACAGAGCTGCTGATTCACATGGAAGCGAGAAACAATCTTGGGCAGGAAGGAAGGCACTGTGCGAATAGACACTCCTGCCTCAGTGAACTGCAGAAAGGGCTCTCGACATGATAGCGCCTGAAGCTCGGAAACTCTTCTGGCTGAAGTGATAGCCACCAAAAAGACTGCTTTCAACGTCAGGTCTTTCAGAGATGCCCTCGACAAGGGTTCAAAAGGCGGCTTCTGCAAGGCTCTTAGCACTAGATTGAGATTCCATGCAGGTACCACTGAGTGCAGAGGAGGGCGCAGGTGATTAACTCCCTTGAGAAAGCGCACCACATCTGGCTGCGAAGCCAGGGAAACACCCTTCAGGCGGCCCCTGAAGCAAGCCAGAGCCGCTACCTGGACTTTAAGGGAACTGAGCGACAGGCCTTTCTCCAGACCTTCTTGCAGGAACGCCAACACTGAAGCAATTGGAGCAGTGAAGGGAGAAAGGGAGCCTGCCTCACACCACGATGCAAAGGTACGCCAAACCTTGGCGTAAGCAGTAGAAGTAGAGCGCTTCCTCGCTCTCAGCATAGTGGCGATGACCTTGTCTGAGAAGCCCTTCTTCCTCAGACGCTGCCGCTCAATAGCCAGGCCGTAAGACCAAAGGGGGAGGAATCCTCCATACTACTACTATTTAGCATTTCTATAGCGCTACAAGGCATACGCAGCGCTGTACAAACATAGAAGAAAGACAGTCCCTGCTCAAAGAGCTTACAATCTAATAGACAAAAAATAAATAAAGTAAGCAAATCAAATCAATTAATGTGAACGGGAAGGAAGAGAGGAGGGTAGGTGGAGGCGAGTGGTTACAAGTGGTTACGAGTCAAAAGCAATGTTAAAGAGGTGGGTTTTCAGTCTAGATTTAAAGGTGGCCAAGGATGGGGCAAGACGTAGGGGCTCAGGAAGTTTATTCCAGGCGTAGGGTGCAGCGAGACAGAAGGCGCGAAGTCTGGAGTTGGCAGTAGTGGAGAAGGGAACAGATAAGAAGGATTTATCCATGGAGCGGAGTGCACGGGAAGGGGTGTAGGGAAGGACGAGTGTGGAGAGATACTGGGGAGCAGCAGAGTGAATACATTTATAGGTTAGTAGAAGAAGTTTGAACAGGATGCGAAAACGGATAGGGAGCCAGTGAAGGGTCTTGAGGAGAGGGGTAGTATGAGTAAAGCGACCCTGGCGGAAGATGAGACGGGCAGCAGAGTTTTGAACCGACTGGAGAGGGGAGAGGTGACTAAGTGGGAGGCCAGCAAGAAGCAGATTGCAGTAGTCTAAACGAGAGGTGACAAGGGTGTGGATGAGGGTTTTGGTAGAGTGCTCGGAAAGAAAGGGGCGGATTTTACGGATGTTGTAAAGAAAGAAACGACAGGTCTTGGCGGTCTGCTGGATATGAGCAGAGAAGGAGAGAGAAGAGTCAAAGATGACCCCAAGGTTTCGAGCTGAGGAGACAGGGAGAATGAGAGAGCCATCAACAGAAATAGAAAACGGGGGGAGCGGGGAGGTGGGTTTGGGGGGGAAAATGAGAAGCTCGGTTTTGGTCATATTTAATTTCAGGTGGCGTTGAGACATCCAGGCAGCAATGTCAGACAAGCACGCTGAAACTTTGGTTTGGATGCAAGGTGAGATATCAGGGGTAGAAAGGTAGATTTGGGAGTCATCAGCATAGAGGTGGTAGGAAAAGCCATGGGATGAGATTAATGAACCAAGGGAAGAAGTGTAGATAGAAAAGAGGAGGGGACCAAGAACAGAACCCTGTTCTCCATCACCACGGGACCCTGATGCAACAGGCCCTGCTCCGCTGGCAGTCGCAGAGGTCCGTCCACTGAGAGCCTGATCAAGTCCGCATACCAGGGACGTCTGGGCCAGTCCGGACCCACCAGGATTACCCAGCCCGGATGCTTTGCCACCTGGTCTAGCACCCTGCCCAACATGGGCCAGGGCGGGAACACATAGAGAAGCTCCTATGTCGGCCACTGTTGGAGAAGAGCATCTACTCCCAGAGATCGAGGGTCCCGTCCTCTGCTGAAAAAGCGCGGCACTTGGCAATTGGCTGATGATGCCATCAGGTCTAGACTCGGCTGGCCGCAGCGCTTCGTGATGTCCAAGAACGCCTGAGCCAATAGCTGCCACTCTCCGGGATCCAAGGTATGGCGACTGAGAAAGTCCGCCTTGACATTCATGACTCCAGCAATGTGGGCCGCAGACAGCTGTTCCAGGTTCGCTTCCGCCCACTGGCATAGATTCATGGCCTCCTTGGCTAGCGGGGCGCTCTTGGTACCTCCCTGGCGATTGACATAGGCCACAGCCGTGGCATTGTCCGACAGGAGCCGTACTGGCTTCAACGCCAGTACCGGGAGAAACTCCAAAAGCGCCAACCGAATGGCTCTGAGTTCCAGGAGGTTGATAGACCACTTTGCCTCTGCAGGAGACCAGAGCCCCTGCGCTGTCCTTCCCAAGCAATGGGCTCCCCAGCCCGACAAAGAGGCGTCCGTCGTGACGACAACCCACTCCGGGGTCAAAAGAGGCATCCCTGCGGACAACTTGTCTGTCCTCAGCCACCAGCTCAGTGCCTTGCGCACCGCTAGGTCCAAGGGAAGGCGCACAGCGTAATCCTCAGACACTGGAGTCCAGCGCTGCAGCAGAGAGAGTTGTAGTGGTCTCATATGAGCCTGAAGCTTGACAATTCGATTGTCCGGCAGGAACACTCTGCCCACTTGGGTGTCGAAACGAACTCCCAGATATTCCAGGGACTGAGTCGGGCGCAGCTGGCTTTTCTCCCAGTTGATGATTCACCTCAGGGAGCTCAGAAGAGCAATCACCCAGTCTACAGCTCTGCCGCACTCTGCATAAGAGGGGGCTCGGATCAACCAGTCGACCAGATAAGGATGGACTTGTACTCCTTCCTTTCGTAGGAAGGCCGCGATGACCACCATTACTTTGGAGAAGGTCCGCGGAGCAGTAGCCAACCCGAACGGGGGGCTCTGAACTGAAAGTGTCGGCCCAGGACTGCAAAACGCAGAAAGCGTTGATGAGGAGGCCAGATGGGAATATGCAGGTAAGCTTCCTTGATGTCCAAGGATGCCAGGAACTCCCCTGCCTTCACTGCCGCTATAACAGAGCGGAGAGTCTCCATTCGGAAGTGCTGAACTTTCAAGGCCCGATTGACCCCTTTGAGGTCGAGGATAGGCCGTACAGAACCTCCTTTCTTTGGTACCACAAAGTAAATGGAGTAACGTCCCTTGCCAAGCTGATCTTCTGGCACCGGAACGACCGCACCCAGGCGGATCAGATTGTCCAAAGTCTGCTGCACTGCCACAGCATTGACCGGAGACTTGCAGGGAGAGTGTACAAACCCGTCTCTTAAGGGTCAGCAGAACTCTAGCTTGTAGCCGTCTCTGATGACTTCCAGCACCCAAGCGTCTGAAGTTACCCTGGTCCACTCGCCCAGAAACGAGGACAGGCGTCCTCCAATCTGCACTGGGCCATGGACCAAGGCCCCGTCATTGGGTACGAGACCCTGGGGGAGGACCGGAGGAAGCACCTCCGGGACGGTGGTCTCTGCGAAAGGAATGCTGCTTGGGGGAGAAGTTCCTCTTGAAGGAAGAGGGGGCAGAGGAGCCCGACTTGCCCGGGTGGTACCGACGGGCTTCCTGAAACCGTCCTTTGGAGTTACCGGGGCGAGCACTGGCCCGAGCCCTGACCTCTGGTAACCTCTTGCCCTTAGACGTGCCGAGATCGGTCACAATTTTGTCTAGCTCGACCCCAAAAAGCAGCTTGCCTTTAAAAGGCAACTTAGCCAGGCGAGACTTAGAGGCGTGGTCCGCAGACCAATGCTTCAGCCAAAGCCACCACCGCGCAGAGACTGTCTGAACCATACCTTTAGCCGAGGCTCTCAAGACATCATACAGCAAGTCTGCCAAATAAGCCAAGCCCGATTCCAGGGCCGGCCAATCAGCCCTCAAGGAAGGATCCGAGGGGGAAGCCCGCTGCACAATCGTCAGGCACGCCCTGGCCACATAGGAGCCGCAAACTGAGGCCTGCAAACTTAAAGCAGCCGCCTCGAAGGACGACCTTAAGGCCGCCTCCAATCTTCTGTCTTGGGCGTCCTTTAGGGCCGTGCCACCTTCCACCGGCAACGCCGTTTTCTTAGTCACCGCAATGATTAAAGAATCCACGGTAGGCCAAAGAAAGGCCTCCCGTTTACCTTCAGGCAGAGGATAGAGGCAGGACATAGCCCTAGCCACTTTGAGGCTCGCTTCTGGGACATCCCACTGAGCTGAAATCAAGGTGCGCATGGCCTCATGCACGTGGAAGGATCTAGGCGGGCGCTTCGTCCCCAGCATAATGGCGGAGCCAACAGAGGCTGAGGGAGAGACGTCCTCCGGAGAGGAAATCTTCAAAATGCTCATGGCCTGCACTAACAGGTTGGGCAAATCCTCTGAGCGAAAGATCCGCGCTGCAGAGGGGTCATCCGCTCCATCCGAGCGAGAATCCGTCTCCTCCAAGGAATCCCCAAGGGACCGTTGGGAGAACTCAGATACGCTGCCCTCATCTACATCAGAGGAGACAGAGTCCTCTAGGGCCTGGAAATCCACCCGAGGGCGTTTGCTTCCGGAGGCCTCAACCCTTTTATCAGACAGGGGGGCAGGGGCAGTGTTTTGCATAAGAAAAGCCTGATGCAGCAGCAAAATGAACTCAGGAGAGAATCCCCCCCGAACAGTGCACTTCTGCAGCTTGGGCCACGGCCCTAGCTGCACCCTCAACCGGCGCTCGCAAGAGCGGGGGAGAAACATGCTGCGCTTCCAAAATGGCGTCCAGCGCGAAACTCCAAGGAGCCACGCGGGAAGAACGGCGCTTAACTTTGGCCGCTTTCTTACCGTCGCCCGAATCAAGGGCGACCATAGTATTAACGTCTCCCAGCTCGAGGGCGGCCCAAGAAGAAGCCGTCCGAGCAGAGTGGCCGGCCAACATGGAGTGGGCGAGTAATGGGGGATGGGCGCTTATGGCGGGAAAAACCGCCGCACCGGAGGAAGAACCGGGACACTGACCGGCCTCCAAACTGATGCTTAACAAAGGCGATTCAGGTTTCGAAATCCCCGCATCCCCGCTAGACGCACCCACGCGGTCCGGGGAGCGAATCCTCGCGCCCTCGCCCTCCGACGCCATAAGCCATGTGGAGACCGAACAGGGAACCCCCTGCCCGCTATAAAAAGGTAAAATTACCTGCTTCTCGCTCCGAGCTGTAACGAACTGGTGTCCCAGTGAGCAGCTGCAATAAACGTTGAAATAAGCGCCCTTAAAGACGTCCAAATTTTTTTTTTTTAACGGAGCCAGTGGGAGGGGGGAAAAAAGGAGGGACCTGGCACCACCAGGTTTGCACTTGCTCAAGAAGAGCCCTCAACCCCAGGTACTCAACAAAACCTAAAAATTAGGCTTGGAGAACTAGCCAGAGCTGCTGCTGTGTGTTACCACCACCTGCTGAGATACAGAACATACTGAGGAGTTTCCAGCAGCACATGACCACATATAGGGAGGCAAAAGGATTGCTCTCTATCTCCACCTGCTGGTAGATGGACACAACCCACCAGTCTATGGATTGATCAGCATGATGATATGGAAGGTGGGTATGGAAGTTTAGCATCCCCAACAAGCCAATCAGGACAGTGATCTAAGGTTTAAAGAATGTCTGTATTTTCCTATTTGTCTGGCACTAGCTTCAACTGTTGTTCAAAGTTGTCCCCACCAGTTTCACTTTTGGCCAGATTCTGGTGAAGAGTGATTTCTAACAGTATTGCTTACCCTTAGAATTAGAAACTGGCATTGCTGAGGGGGAGGGAGGTGTTCAGGGGGGATTAGGATCGTTTGAAGGAGTTGTCCATTTGCTGCAGTTATAATATATCAGGCTACATTAAACATTGTCCCTAGACTCTAGTCCAGCCTTTGAGAAAAGGAATAAAAAAAATCTGTCTTTCCCAAACTAGAAATGAACACTGCTGTAAATCTCAGCCTTGGATGCAATGCATGCTATCTCAGGCAGGAGCAGAGTAGTTCACAGCTCTGTGAGCTTAGCAGGATGGAAGTGACCGTTATCTTTCAGCCTAGGCACTGGTCCACAGCACAGGTAATTAGCCCAGATTTTTAGAGGACAAGCTGGTACAGGAAGGCCCAAGCTCCAGCACTGAGAGGGTGAGTATCTCCTTGGAGCAATCAGAGTCTGACTGCCCTCTTTGTGCCAAGTGAATTCTCTCTGGGGCTATCAGGAAACCTGACCACTCACTTTCTGTCCCAAATGCAATCTGCTTTCTTTTTTTCTATATTTAAATCTGTTTATTAGAATTTTCATTTATAAGGAGTAGTCAACAACAGAACATAGGAAAACATAATACATGAGGCGTAGTACATTTCAGAATAATATCGCAAAGGGCCTTGTTTCTTATAGCCCGTCTTCGAGAGACATCGTCTCTATTAAAGACATATTTGTAGTATATCCTATCAAACATTTACAATCAGCTAGCAATAATATTGTAATGTTTTATGCCTAAAAGTACTTGCTAACAGATATAAGTATCTTCTGTCTTCCGTTTGATCAAGTTATGGTGCAAAAATATTTTTTTTAATAAACATCACAATGGCACAAACAACATTTCAATACAACCGTTAACTTTGTTTTTCCCTTACCCCCTCCCCTCCTCTCTTCCCATTCTATCCCCCCTCCCTTGCAATCTGCTTTCTTTTGTCTTGCAAAGGTACTGAGTAGAACTTGGTCCACAGTGCTCGGGTGACTCTTCTGGCCCAATTCAAACACACACACTCCTGCTGTTCAGAATGATAGAATCCAGGCCTAAATGAACAAAGACGACCAGTGTTAATCCAGACACTCTCCATGGGCACATAGGCACCTCCAAAAGGGGCCCCATTGGTGTTATCGAATAATAAATCTGTCTGGCAAACTGCTTGACCCCTGAAGATGAAGTGCAGATGGTCTCTGTGCTAACAGTGTCCTTGGTCAGCAAGTTCTGTCCATAGCTGATAAAGAAACAGGAAATGTCCAAACAGCCATCTTACTGATGTTCACACAGATGGTTCAGGCCTGTATGTGGACGTAGGCCTCAGATGCACACAGGGTGACAAATACCTGGGACACCTCTACATTAATCATTCACGTGTCAGTTTCTTCAAAAATAAGTAGATCAGAGCCTATGTATTTTGACTGTATTTGTGATTTAGCCAATTTGTTTGCTAATGTGATAAAGTTTTTTTTTTTTTTTTTTTGCAAATTCAGTCGCTTCTTGCCCCATATGGTGGTGAATCCTCACTCATTCCTTCTTTCCACTGGCATGTTTGTCCAAGGATGGAGATTTGACATTGGCTGTTTGATTTCATATGTCTGCACTTTTTGAGTACATGGGTCATTTGATGTTGTTTAGTCTGTTTGTATATCTAGGATAGTAGCTCTGTATGTGTAACCTATTTCTATAATCCATATCACCTTCAATTTGGGTATATAATCCTGTTATAGATTTTCGGGGGGGGGGGGGGGGGGGGGGGGGGGAACGACACAGTTTTCTTGTTCTTGCATCCAGTTTTTCAAGATCTTGGAAGCCAATCTATGTTTGCAAAGAAGAAAGAGAACAGTATTATAAACTGGTTGATGGCTTGTATCCTGTAACAGCACTTTTCAATATCAATTTTAGTAATACACTTTTTTTTTTAACCTTTTCTCTCCAATCTGAGCTGGATTGTTGGATCTTCTACTCCCAGATATTTGTATATTATCTTCCAGCTGAAGCTCCTTTTATATCACAGATATATGGTTTTTGTTTTAATTTTATATAATTGAAGATTAGTCTGGACAAATGTGCAAGCGCAATGTTTTTGAAATAAAAATCTTCACTGCTTGGAGTTCTTCCATATCTGGGAATCATTAGCATTTTTTGGATTGAAGCTAAATCCATAGGCCAGTAAGTTAATAAAGGTACTAATTTGACTTAGTGCCAGAAAAAACAAGAGTGGTGACAAGAAATCTCGTATGTGATCTAGAGAATGACATGGGGACAGACATCCGCGGTAACAGGGATAGAGCCTTAGGGGACGGGACGGGGACAGAGTATGTGGGGATGGGGACAAACTTTGTCCTCGTGTCATTTTCTGCTTTGAAACTTGTTCTCTCCTTTGGTTGTCTTAGCTTTTGTGTTCCTGGCTCCGTTGGTGAAGACTCTTTCAAGATTGTAGATCCTATTGTGTGTAAGGGCCATGTTGCTGGAGTTTTGAAACATGAAACGATACAGATTTACAGGAACTGTGTGGGACCTGCAGGCAGATCTGAACCAAAAGTTTGGATTCCTGGCTACCCCTCTCACGAATACTCTGTCTAGACTTTAGTTTACAATAGAAACTTTTTTGTGTATATGCCTGCTTCTAACAATCTCGTGAAGACAATAAATATAAAAGGAAAAATAGCTGATTTAATATGCATGCAGTTGCCTCTCTCTCCTGTTAGCATAAACATTAATGACTTCTGGATTTAGTTTTGCTGTTAAATCCGCTTCAATGTGAAGAAGAGCCAAGGTTGAAAACTTGTTTTCTCCTACGGATAAATGCAACCAGTTTCTGATCTGTCTCACTGTTGAAAAGCTTTGTTGTGATGTGGCTGACCCAACTGGGAATGTCAAAGCTAATTGAATAAGTTTATAGTAGTTTGGGTATATCATCAGAGTCACTTCTTCTTGAAGTTGTTTGTAGGTAACCAGAGATTGAGAATTGTTAAAAATATCCATTTCTGCAGCAACAAGACGAGGATTTATTTTGAGAAGGGCTGCATATTTCTGCAAAAGTGGATAGATGCCAGTTTTGTCACACCTTAACACAGAGTCACAGGCTTCAGCAATTTTCATTGATTCTTTTGAGAATCTTCTGTGTAGCTCTGAAATTATGGCATCCAAAACAGGGAGGTACAACTGATCACGCCACTTGTTTTTTTCTGTGGTAAATGTGCTTATTATCTGTTCTTGGTGTTCTCTTTGACCCATAATTGTTGTGTCAAAGAAGATAGTAGAAACTGTTGAGGTTTTACAAAGTCTTTTTCTTGAAGGCCCTATGTCCTCTGCCAGTGGAATGCTGTGGCTGTGACAGAATTCAGTGATTTCATTCCATAAATCATTCCAGTCACTGCATTGCCTGCGCTTCTCAAAGAGTGTTTTCATTTGGCTTATGAGACAGGAAGCTTTTCCAAGCGTGACATCAGCACTTTGAAGTCCTTTATGAGCAACATGGACAATCCTCATTATCTCTTGGAAGATAATCAGACATATAACAAACGGAACTGTAGTCATGTGGTGATAAAGACCACTTGCCTCTATAGACCACTTTTCCCCATTTTCTGACAGATCGTTTAAACAAGATATGATGGCAGCGTATTGTGTTTTAACTGTAAAAATACACCTCCACTTACAGGCCCAAGTCATTTCACCTGTTTGCACAATCTCTTTCTGTTTTAGACCTAAAACTTTCTGCATGTCAATAAACTTTTGATGGTTGGTTGGCTCAGCAAAGAGAGCGTAAAGCTTATCAAATACATTCAAAAATCTCACAACATTACAATTTATTCTACAGCACTCTGTAATTATGAGGTTGAGTTTTTGTGCCATGCAATGAATATCTGTTGCAAATTTGCAGTCTTCTTTCATTCGTTGCTGTACTCCTGACATAACACAAGTACCATCATATGATTGGGCTATAATCGGCACATTTTGCATTCCACTTATTTCAATACCTTTTTTTTATGGCAGTATAAATCCTATCGGCATTTTGGGAAGATAAGCAGTCAATGAAGCACAGAAATCTCTCTTTAATCTGAAGCTTCTCTGTGTACCTGATACATACTGCAAGCTGTTCTGTCGTATAAGACCTGACCTTATTTACTATTATCGCAAGAAAACCAGTCTCATTCACTGCCCTCTCAATTTGTTTGTAAACAAAATTGGTACAAATCTGTACAACTTCATTCAGGAATTCTGGGCTCGAGTAATTAAAATAATCCTCCTGCATATTTTGGAAACTTTTGTCATACTGTGAAAAGAAATTGCAGAATGTGTGGAAAATTTCTCTGAAACTGGAATCTCTTCCTTCCTCTTGGCCTTGAAACAGTAAACCAAGTTTTGAAAGTAATTTAACAATATCACAAACCTTGCTGAGGTAATCTTTGTTTCTCTGGATTTCACTCTTATAACTTTCAGAAAGCTTTCCTGTTACCAATCCTGTTTTATTGCCATGTTTGAAGCACTGCCACTTTTTCATACATTCCACATGAATCTGTGAAGATCCATGTTTAGTCAATTCTTCTGAGATAGTCTTCCAATCCTGCACACCTTTCTTGATGAATAAGTCCTCAACGTAGGCTGTTTCTGAATGGAAGTGACGGCAGGGAAAGCAGAACGCAGCATTTTGCTGAATGGAGTATTCAACCCAAGGGAATTTGGTGTAATGAGAAACTGAAAACGAACAATTGTGTTTTCCAAACATTTTCTTTGGGAAGTCAGACACATGTGGTTGCTTTGGTCCATTGCTTTTTTCACCAAGGTCTGAAGCAGCAGCTAGGCTTCTCATATCAACTTTATTTGTATCTGCTGCATACAAAGACTGAAAACTGTCTGATAAGGTATTACTGACTGCTGATGCAGGAAGGGCCTGCTCTAGGGTTGGTGTTAAATCCTGAGGGGAATCAAGCAGTGGTAATTCAGCAGTTGCTTTCACAAAAAACTTTTGGATATCCATCTTAGCTTTTGTCAAGAAAGAGGTGTTCAATTATTTTATTTTATATCTACAGAAATCTCCCAATAATTGGTACAAAACTGAAGCAGAAGTAGAATATTTCCTTCCTCATACAATTTCCACCCTAAAAATAAATAAATAAATATTATCACATAACAGCCACAAACTTCTTCCACTTTGTGACATAAAATACAGTTCTACAAAAAGGTCACTAAGGGGCCCTTTTACTAAAGCTTAGCATGCATTAAATGCTGTGCATCCTATTTTATACCTATGGGCCACATGGCACTTAGTGCATGATAATTCCATTAGCGCGTACTAAAATTTGGTACAAAAGCTCCAAGAATCCTGTCATACCTTAACAGTGCTAACATTCAGGACTTTAACAGCAATAACCCAACCCACATATAAGGCTTCAAATATTACACCAGTCCCTAGAAGACATTGTAAGGCTAAAGCTAAAAAGGGGGAAGATGAGGATGTGCTGTGTGCAACGTTTGTGCTGCACAAAACATGGCCTAGCTATTTGTGCCCTCTGTCTTGCCTGATTCCCACACTCCAAAACACCTGTCACACACACAGACCCTTCCCAAATAACAAAATAGAAGGACCACTACTACTGCTACTACTATTAAACATTTCTATAGCGCTACTAGACTTATGCAGCGCTGTACAAACACAAATTAGATATAGAAATATACAAAAACTGGAAACTCTAAAAGCCATGATCTGCATGCAGTGTAGCACCAAAGAAAAAGAAATACAAATTAGGGCTGCATCTCGATTAAAATATTTAATCATGATAAATTGCGCGATTAAACTTGGGCCATAGCCAGCTATTCTTGGGGGTGGGGGGGGGGGGCAAATTTTCTCTCTCTCCCCCAACTCTCTTACATTTACTGGTGAGGATGCCAATGCCAGTCAAAGAAATCCACTGCCCAAGTGTCCCCCTTCCTCCTTGTGCTGCCTCTGCAGCGAGGAAGTCCCAGCAGGGCACCTCCAGTTGCCGATACAGTCACTCCCTCAGCACGCTCAGGGAATGCCAGAGTTGGTGGCTGGAGGCACCAAGCTGACTTCCTTGCTCCTGAGGCAGAACGAGGAGGAAGGGGGTGACTCAGGAAGTGGATTTCATCAGCTGGTGGGGCTTCAGCCACCCCACCAGTCATTGAACAGATACTGTAGTTTTCAGGGGGCCTTCACCCATTCTCTCTCTCCCTGTGCCTCCCGTGCCTTCACCCGCTCTCTCTCTGTCTCGCTCTCTCCCTGTGCCCCGTGCCTTCACCCATTCTCTTTCTCTCTCTGTGTCCCCGTGCATTCACCCATCCTCTCTCTCCCCCTGTGCCTTCACCCATTCTCTCTCTTTCTCCCTGTGCCTTCACCCATTCTGTCTCCCTTTATGTGCCCCCTTGTGCCTTCACCCATTCTCTCTAATATGCTTACCCTCCCGTGTTCTCCCTCGCTCTCCCACCCGTCATCTCTCCCAGACTGTGGCGGCAGCAGCAGCTCTCCCCTCCCGGTTTACCCCATCAGTTGTCTTGCAGTAAATCTTCACCATGCAGCTGTGGGCAACGTATTAAAATGTTGCCTCGCCCTGCACCAGGCCTTTCCTTCTGACCCAGCGACCCTTTCTGAAAATAGGAAGTTGCATCAGAAAGGGGCAGGACGGAAAGGTCTGGTGCAGGCCGAGGCAGCATTTCAATACGCTGCTGCAGGGCAAAGATTTATTGCAAGATAACTAACGAGGTAAACTAGGAGGGGACAGCAGTCAGTAGTCCTGGAGGGAAGCAAGAGATGCCGGACTGGGGGGGGGGGGATTTTAATCATTAATCATGATTAAATTTTTTTGATTGCGGATCATGATTAACATGCAGCCGTAATAAATATAAATTCCATCCTATTCTGTGGACAATGTAAAGACATCAGAGATACACATTCCCAAGATGGCATATTTTATTCACAAAACTGGAAATTATATGCATTTTTTTCACTTCTGTGGTCTTGGGGAACTAACGTAACACCCACCAAAATGACTGGGGCTGAGCAGTTCAAATATTGTGTCTCTTCTTTCTACCCACAGAAAAAAACTACAAGATGTGTGTGGGGGGCGGGGGGAGGGGTTCTTGCCATCCCATTGACCCCCATCCAACATTATCAAAGGAGCTCTGCAGACCAAACACCTCTCCCCATCCTGCACACAAAATATAGGCTTGGGAACCCCACGTGCAGAAGAAATACTGGGGCTGCAGTGCAGAGCTGTCGTCAATCTCTTCCCCCTGCCCCACACACTGAAAAACTATGACAAAGGTTTGGTGGCTCCAGCATAACACTTTGTCCCCTTTCTCTCCCCCTAATCTCTGCCAAACAAAAGAATTCCCAGTCTCTTCTCTTTCCCATCCAAAAACTCCTCTAAGAATCTTTATCCAGCCCCCTCCTCATTTGAAACGATACACTACTGCACTTAAGCACATAAACAGCCAAAGTGGGTGAGACCAATGTCCATCTAGCCCAATATCTTCCTTCCAAAAGTGGTCAATCCAGGTCACAAGCGCCTGGCAGAAATCCAAATAGTAGAACACTCCATGGTCTCAGCCAAAAGCTTTGATCCATTCTCTGCTCAGCTACTGTATGTTGCTGTTCACTCACCAAACGTTTTGTGTGAAAGAGGACAGTAAAACATATAGGGGAAAATGTTATAAAGAGCGCTAAAAGTTAAGCACCAAAAATCTTTGTGTTAAGGTAGTATTCAATAACGGCACCTGGGCACCCAGATTCCATTACAGAATAGAACGCAAGTGCCTAAATGTTGGCATTTCCTCATGCAACTAACTTTGCAGCACTCTTACAAGCATGAGGTTGAGTTTATGTGCCATGCAATGAATGTATGTTGCAAATTGGCAGTCTTCTTTCATTCATTGCTGTATCCCTGACACAACACAAGCACCATATGACTGTGCTATAATCAGCACATTTTGCATTCCATTTACTGCCAAAGACTACTCTGTATAAGTTTTGTGCATAAGTGTGCGACCTGCTCATGTCCCATCCGTGTGCACACCTCCTTGCAGTTACATGCTAAAGCACCTAGGTGCTACCTAAGTGAATGGCACCAAAGTGCAGTTACATGCCATTCACTTCCATTTGAGCACCAAAAGTTAGACGCACTGTATAGAATGAAGGGAATAGGGGTGGGTTAAGTTTTTTGGGCAAGAAAGGGCAGCAGTATCTGGTGGACAAGACAGAAGGGGAGTGCTTCAAATATTTTGAGACAAAAAAGATCATAACTCAGCCAACCATTTCTGCCACCATAAAATAGCATGCCCCCGGGCAAGCCTTAATTGTCTCCAGCCTGTACAATCTGCTCAGCAGTTTCAATCTCTTGCCTTAACAGCTGTCAGACACTTGGGGGGGGGGGGAGAGAGAGAGCATATCAAAAGTGACAACAGTGTATGCAAGTGCATTTGTGTATCTGAAGAGCAAGAATATGCATGTATGTTTGAAGAATGAGACCGTGCACACGTGTGTGCATGCTTGTATGACAGTGTACATATGTGTGACTGAAGAATGAACATGCATGCACGTGTATGTTTGTGTCTTTTGTGATAAGGTGAGCAGTCTCATAAATAGAGCTTCCCTTTGAAATTTCGGCTACAGTGGAGAAGCCCACTGGTATAATTGCATGGTGTGCGCATACTAAAGTGAAGGAAGTTTTCAGTCTGGGGAACTTATAGAGTTAGCTATTAAGTTACCTGGAGTGGAAAAGTAGCCTAATGGTTAGAGAAGTGGACTGAGAACCAGGGAGCCTGGTTCAAATCCCATTGGGGAATTTTATGAGCTTGGGCCATTCACTTAACTCTCCAATGCCTCAGGTACAAATTAGATTGTGAGCCTTCGAGGAATAGGGAAATACCCCGATTTTAATTCGCCTTAAACTACAGTTGAAAAAAGCATGAGTTCCTACTACTGCCTCCACTGTATATTCTTTGAGAATTACCAAATCCAAAAATCCAGGTTACACAGGACAAATGCAAATCTACAAAAGAAATCTAGCATGTCTTGAATATCCAGCAGATCGCCAAGACCTGTCGTTTCTTTCTTTACAACATCCGTAAAATCTGCCCCTTTCTTTCCGAACACTCTACCAAAACTCTCGTCCATATGCTTGTCACCTCTCATTTAGACTACTGCAATCTGCTTATTGCTGGTCTCCCACTTAGTCACCTCTCCCCTCTCCAATCAGTTCAAAACTCTGCTGCCCGTCTCATCTTCCGCCAGGGTTGCTTTACTCATACTACCCCTCTCCTCAAGTCGCTTCACTGGCTCCCTATCCGTTTTCGCATCCTGTTCAAACTTCTTCTACTAACCTATAAATGTACTCACTCTGCTGCTCCCCAGTATCTCTCCACACTCGTCCTTTCCTACACCCCTTCCCGTGCACTCCGCTCCATGGATAAATCCTTCTTATCTGTTCCCTTCTCCACTACTGCCAACTCCAGACTTCGCGCCTTCTGTCTCGCTGCACCCTACGCCTGGAATAAACTTCCTGAGCCCCTACGTCTTGCCCCATCCTTGGCCACTTTTAAATCTTGACTGAAAGCCCACCTCTTTAACATTGCTTTTGACTCGTAACCACTCGCCTCCACCTACCCTCCTCTCCTCCTTCCTGTACACATTAATTGATTTGATTACTTTATTTTTTGTCTATTAGATTGTAAGCTCTTTGAGCAGGGACTGTCTTTCTTCTATGTTTGTGCAGTGCTGCGTACACCTTGTAGCGCTATAGAAATGCTAAATAGTAGTAGTAGTAGTAGTCTTGAATAATGCAGATAATGTAGTCTAAGGAATGAATAAATAAAGGCAAGCAGAAGTCTCAGAGTAACTCAGCACTCACTAAGGACCCCTTCAGGTTGGGGTCCTTCTATTTGGGGGGAGGGGGCTTCAACAGGGGATTTGTGCTTCAGTAGCGATGGTTCAGGGGGCACCTCAAGGTTACTTTGCCTGACCCCTTTCAGGAACATTAGACCATGGCTTTGCAGCCTGAGCCCTCCTGGATGCTAAAACCACCTCTAGGGTTTCCATAAATAAACCTGCATTATGACAACAAAACTTGTGCTAGAGCCCTTTAATAGATGCTAAGGAGCAAGTAATGCATGTTATTGCCTATATTTATCAAACTACAAAAATTATTTGGGAAAAGAATCTATAGTGTCTAACAACACAAATAAAAGATTCCTTGTATGACAGTAAATAAGCAATGAAGATTCTAAAAATAGTATAAAGGGAGGAAAAAACCTGAAGAAGCTCCCAGCTGTTGGCTGGTTGAGCAGGGCTTCATCATCATTGGCAAAGCAATTTCCCAGATAGACCTGTGGTTTTAATTAAATAGCAAAATATCAGCTTTAGGGGGTCACTTGATGGCAGCGCCTTGATCGGATGCCTGAAAGCTCGGCTCCATCCCCCTTGTATGAAAAACCTCAACTTTTAACGCTCAGCGGGGTGAGGAGACATGGATAATCAGACCTACTGCTAATACAATTGACCGTGGCACTACTGGCGAGCAGAACCCACGCTGGGAGAGTTGGGCATGCCAAGTCGATCAGCGCGTTTGGGCACGGAGCAGGCAGTAAGCAGTGCACGCAAGATGGCGGCTTCACAACGAGACTCCCCAGTGGCGCATGCGATGGCAGAAGACACCACTCGTATATCAATGAGACATATGTCTAACCTCTTGACGAGAAACTTGCTAAACTGCATGCCGCTTTAGATGAGTTAAAAAATTCGGTGGCAGGGCAGGCGGAGGACCCAAGTTCAATCAATGGAGAACAGGTTGGGAGCACTTGAGTTGGAGTGCCAAAAATTGTCAGAGAGAGTTGAAAACCATGAAAACAGGGGGAGAATAAATAACATCCGCATGATTGGCCTTACTGGAAATTACAGAGAGATGGCTGCCGGAAGTAGTTGGCCTACCTAAGGCCTAGTGCACGTGGAGCGAGTGCATCGTGTGGGGAGCAGGAGGGAGGATAGTGCCAGGCTGCGCCCTGGCATTGCTCGTTTTCTCAATTACGCAGTCAAAGCTAAGATTATGGAACTGTACAAAAAGAAGTGCACTCTGGATTACAAGGGCTCCAGGCTGCTTTTGTTTCATGACTATTCCCTTAAGGTATCTGAGCAGTGGAGGGTGTTGGTGCCCTTCTGCTCCCAGCTTTTTGATAAGGGAGTAAAATTTGCCTTTCAGTATCCAGCGAAGGTACGGGTAGTCCACAACAACCGCACACTGGTCTTTACGACTGCTGAGAGCCTGCGAGCCTTCATGGAACTACCGTCAACCTGAAATATGAGGCTCTGCCAGTGGTGTTCCTACAATGGATGCATTGATGCAAAATGTTTGTCCTGTGTCTGTTGCGCATTCTAACTTGTATAGAGAGTTGGACACAGTTTGAGCTAAGATTTTAGTTTCATGATTTAAGTCTCTAGCTTCGGAGTTGTTTCGACGCTCCTCAGTGTGAATGCCAAGCTCCAATGTGTCTAGGTGTACTGTTTATCATGCTGATGTTTATTATATTATACTTTTCTGTTTGTTGAGAAGAGAAGGGGTTTACAAGTTGCTTGTGAATACTTCCTACCTAACGGTAAGGGGGGGGGGGGGGGGGGGAGGGAGCTAGAGAGTGATATTGGATGACTGGAATTAGGGTTCAGGGAAGGAAGAAGAGGGGGTAAGTGGAGGGAGGGGTGTGTGGTTGGTGTGTTTGATATGGGGCTGTGGGTAAACTGCTTGTTAAAACCAAAAAAGCATGTGGTAGCTTTCTTCATCAGCCCCTGAGTCCTGAGCATATCTGACAAGGCTCCCTAAACATTTGGGCTCTAGGTAAATACCATGTTGATCCACACAGCTGGTAGCAGGTGTCCGCTATTGCACAGAAGAGGCATACGGGAGCTGTTGGTGCATGGCCATGAGCATATTTGACATAGAAACACACTAAGATCTGCTTCACTTGTGATACGAGACAACTCAATACTCTCTTAGTTAACAGAGGAAAGAGATCTCATAATACTGTGGCAATGATAACACACCGTGCTTTTCAGTTTCTTTACAGCTCACAGTTAAAAAGTAATCATGGATCAAAAAAAAACCTCCTAAAATTTTTTTTTGTTTTTTTTGCACAACAATTGTGGATCAAAAAAAAAACCTCCTAAAATGTTTTTTTTGTTTTGTTTTTTTGCACAATTGTTAGTTCTAACAATTGTTGTGCAAAAAGAACAAAAAATGTTTTAGCATGCATGGACAGAAGAGCATGCCTGCGGAGGAAGCTCCTACATAAGAGAAACTAGTATCAGCTAAGCAACCTGTGATTGGCTGACAGACTAGGCAGGAATGGCTCATGCAGGAGGTTCTAAGGGCAGGAGGCAACAGGAAGCAGAAAGCAGGGTGTGGTGGGTTCAAACTTCTAAGGAGGAATTTCTGGCTGCCTGGGAGTTTTGTCAGTGGGGAACAGAAAACTGAAGAGCAGTGCTTCCCAAACTTTTCTGAGCCATGACATCCCATTGCAGCATGTGTTACCTTGTTTAGGGTTGTGACCCACAGTTTGGTGTACTACTACTACTACTACTATTACTATTTAGCATTTCTATAGCGCTACAAGGCATACGCAGCGCTGTACAAACATAGAAGAAAGACAGTCCCTGCTCAAAGAGCTTACAATCTAATAGACAAAAAATAAATAAAGTAAGCAAATCAAATCAATTAATGTGAACGGGAAGGAAGAGAGGAGGGTAGGTGGAGGCGAGTGGTTACAAGTGGTTACGAGTCAAAAGCAATGTTAAAGAGGTGGGTTTTCAGTCTAGATTTAAAGGTGGCCAAGGATGGGGCAAGACGTAGGGGCTCAGGAAGTTTATTCCAGGCGTAGGGTGCAGCGAGATAGAAGGCGCGAAGTCTGGAGTTGGCAGTAGTGGAGAAGGGAACAGATAAGAAGGATTTATCCATGGAGCGGAGTGCACGGGAAGGGGTGTAGGGAAGGACGAGTGTGGAGAGATACTGGGGAGCAGCATAGTGAATACATTTATAGGTTAGTAGAAGAAGTTTGAACAGGATGCGAAAACGGATAGGGAGCCAGTGAAGGGTCTTGAGGAGAGGGGTAGTATGAGTAAAGCGACCCTGGCGGAAGATGAGACGGGCAGCAGAGTTTTGAACCGACTGGAGAGGGGAGAGGTGACTAAGTGGGAGGCCAGCAAGAAGCAGATTGCAGTAGTCTAAACGAGAGGTGACAAGGGTGTGGATGAGGGTTTTGGTAGAGTGCTCGGAAAGAAAGGGGCGGATTTTACGGATGTTGTAAAGAAAGAAACGACAGGTCTTGGCGGTCTGCTGGATATGAGCAGAGAAGGAGAGAGAAGAGTCAAAGATGACCCCAAGGTTTCGAGCTGAGGAGACAGGGTGTAGTGGCTAAATGGGGCAGGAACTATCCCTAGTTGTTCCTACCCATGCTGGCAGCCTTTTTGACCAAAACCAGCTAACCACTACATCACCAACAAAAGGGTAGGCCAGTTTTTCAGCAGGCAATGCACTGACATTTCAGCCAAAACAGAAACAAGGCTGAATACCAATTTTGGGCCAGTTCTGGAACCAAAGCCAAAATCTGGTGTGCCTCTACCCCAAAGCAGCATGAGATTTATAATCACTGATTTTACCTATTGATGAAATCCACGCTGCAGGTCCTACAATGCATCATGATAGGGTGGTCAGAAGTCTAGGACTGGGTAACCTGGCAATTCTACAATTAACAACAACAACAAAAAAGTGAGACATCTGAATCACTAAAAGGCAGCTCACTGGGTGTGGGGGGGAGGGACAGGAGAAAGGCCTACAATTCCATGATATGTTTTCATGTATGAACATTTTTATACCAGTGCCTCTTTTATCCAAAATTATGCCATTTAACAGTTAGAACTTCATATGAACCCAGGTGATGAAAACAAAACAGCAGCCCTTTACTCCCTTCCCTGCTTTCATTCATTTTCTCTCCCCACCCCCACCCCAAACACATCTAAGGCAAATGAAAGACGTGACTGTAGATATAGGCCCCTGAACCCACTGCTCTATTCTGCAAAAACTAGAATCTGATTCCCCCTATTAAAAAAAAACAAAACCCCACATTGGACTGTTTTTCAGAGCTTAATTCTCTGAAACCCATGATTGAGTTTACTGCATTTTTTTTGTCTCAGTATTTTAACTGATTTTCCATAAACAAGTAAGCCTGCTGCAACTTTTCATCTGTACTAAATGTAAGCCCCTTCTGCTAAGTTTTCATAACGTTATGTTTTACCCTGAAAATCAGATATTCTCCGACTTAGGTTGGGCTGCAAAGAACAAGTAGACAGAAGCAAAGGAGATCAAGATTACCATCCTTAATCTGATCCACCCACCCTCTATACTGCGAAATTTGCGACCGTCTCACCGAATCCTATAACGCCGCCAAGCATCTGCGTCTCCCATCGGATTTCAATCATCATTGCTTCGCGCGCCCGCGCTTCTGTGGGAGGAGGCGGGGCTCAGTCAGGCAGCGCCTTTTTTCGTCCAATGAATTGGTTACTTAGAGAGGCGGTACTTTTCTTTTTCTCTTGTCATTGGCCTTTGCCCTTTACTGTGATCTGGAGCGAGAAAGCGGGGTTTGTTCAAGTGGTGCTGCTGTATTTGTATTGGATCCGTTGCTTGCGACATGGCCGAACTTGAGCGGAGGAGCGGGAGTGAGACGCTGCAGCTGCAGCTGCAGCAGCAGCTTACGGATTCGCAGGAGATCGTGGAAGAGCTGGAGGTACAGATCGACGATGTAAGTAAAGCGGCCGGGCTGGAGGTTTCTCGAGCTTTTAATGAGTGCTGTTCCTCGTAGTTGTGAATATGCAAGCGGTTCATTAATTCGTTTTCTTTTCAGACTGTTATGCATTATAGCTGTTGTTTTCTAAAATCAAGTTTTGTGCAGGTAAACGACGGATACTGCAGGATCCTCCCGGATCCTTTAGTAAACTTAAAAATGTAACTTTTTTTTGCGATGCGGACTTTTTACACATCTTTGGACTCTTTTATCTGGCTACTGCACACCCCCTTAAAAGTCGATGCGGACTTTTTACATACCATATTTGGTTCTTCTGCTATCCGTAATCAATAGAAATAAAGCATGGAAAAGAAAACAAGATGATACTTTTTTTTATTGGACATCCTATCCTATATAATAATTCTCACCTCCAAAGTTCGGTCTGTGGCACTGTTGCCATATAAAAAAAAAAATTCCGGCCCAAAACCGGCAACAGGGAAGGAGGGGATTTAGGTATGAAGGTTTTGCACGCCGGAGAGTAGAAGGTAAGAGGAGAGAGAATGAGCTGGATAAAGGAGGTTAGGCTCCTGCCGTCTCCTGTCTCATTCTATGCGGCTCATGGGTACTGAAGCCAGCAGACGGAGCTTGCCGCCCCATTGGTACACGCAAAAAACTATTGAAAACAAAGTGTCGTCGTCGATGATACGCTGAAACCTTCTGCTCAGTGTGCTGCTGCGGCTAGGAAAGCGAATAGAATGTTGGGTGTTATTAGGAAGGGTATGGAGTCCAGGTGTGCGGATGTTATAATGCCGTTGTATCGCTCCATGGTGCGACCGCACCTGGAGTATTGTGTTCAGTACTGGTCTCCGTATCTCAAAAAAGATATAGTAGAATTGGAAAAGGTACAGCGAAGGGCGACGAAAATGATAGTGGGGATGGGACGACTTTCCTATGAAGAGAGGCTGAGAAGGCTAGGGCTTTTCAGCTTGGAGAAGAGACGGCTGAGGGGAGATATGATAGAAGTGTATAAAATAATGAGTGGAATGGATCGGGTGGATGTGAAGCGACTGTTCACGCTATCCAAAAATACTAGGACTAGAGGGCATGAGTTGAAGCTACAGTGTGGTAAATTTAAAACGAATCGGAGAAAATTTTTCTTCACCCAACGTGTAATTAGACTCTGGAATTCATTACCGGAGAACGTGGTACGGGCGGTTAGCTTGACGGAGTTTAAAAAGGGGTTAGATAGATTCCTAAAGGACAAGTCCATAGACCGCTATTAAATGGACTTGGAAAAATTCCGCATTTTTAGGTATAACTTGTCTGGAATGTTTTTACGTTTGGGGAGCGTGCCAGGTGCCCTTGACCTGGATTGGCCACTGTCGGTGACAGGATGCTGGGCTAGATGGACCTTTGGTCTTTCCCAGTATGGCACTACTTATGTACTTATGTACTTATGTACTTGTAAGAAATACTACTACTACTTATCACTTCTATAAGGGATTGCCTATGCGTGGTCCATGTTTAAAAAGTCTAAAGCTGTTCTGGTTGGATAGACAATGCCTCGGATGATAAACGATTTTTTTTTTAATTTGACATTTTTTTTTATTGATTTGAAAGGTTACTGTGTCTACATATATGTCATGAAATAAAATCGAATGCCATTAAAACAGCATAAACATTATTGTAGGTGGTAGAAACAGCGGTAATAAACTCTGTATTTTGTGCTCACTTTTGTACACTGTTCTGTAGAATACAGTAATACATGGCCAAATTTAAGTGAGCTTAGCCTGTTTCCTGATGGGTTCACCTTAAGAGCAGAGCTGGGCAGACTTCTATGGTCTGTGTCCCAGAAACACCAAAGAAAGACTATGGTTAAGTATATAATATCACAATCTTAGATTGATAATGGGCAGATTGAATGGACTGTTCAGGTCTTTATCTGCTGTTACTATCCTACTATCTTAACTGCTGTAATGTGCCTTGGAAAGCCTGGGTTATAAAGATGGAATAGACTGAAATTAAATGGAAGTAAATTTAAATTCTCCTTTCATTGAGGCACATGGAATCAAATCTGTACCTTATCACTTTTGTACAGGTTAACATTTTAGATACACAAATGGATTATTCTGTTTTGAGCATGTTTCGGGGACAAGTGGTTTTATAAGTGAAAATAAAAATAAATATTTTTGTTCCATGCAGATCTCTCATTTGTTCAAATATAAGTAAATGGGCTATAAGCTCCTAATGCAGTCCATTGTTTTTCTTATATTTTTTTCTTGTGATGACTCTTACTGTGCCAGTACTGAAAATTCTCTCTCTTGTTTGATAGTAAAAGGAGCTCGTTGTGAACACTATCCACCCTAAAAGGTTGTGTGTGAGGAATTGTGATATTGCATAAATCGGTGTGTGTGTGTGTTCCTAGTCATGCATCCAAAAGGTTATGTAATCCTTTGAAGAAAGCCAGTTCATTTAACTTATTAGTAGAACATAAGCACAAGGCATGGTATGGTCACATTTTTTATATGAATTCTCTACATGCACATAAAAGCAAGCTTGACTGATTTTACTGGTTTTACTTCACCTTTTAAAAGGAGGAAAACACCTCAGATGCTTGGCTTGTTGGTATAATTGGTTCAACAAAACTGCTGTGCAAACTTCCTCACCGGTCTAAAAAACCTCCTTACAATCCATTAAAAATTTTTTTGTAATATTCTTATTGATCTTTTTTCTTTTCTGTTCTTTACTTTAAATTTTAATCATTATTCCCTGTTGGGGACCTTAAAAACTAAATGACACTTATGTGCTTCAGAGGAAATTCTTTTCTTCTTGGTTTGCTCAACAGAGCGCCTCCGTTTCACTGTATGCTTCCTTGGGAGACAAACACCGACTTTTCGTTCTTAGTGTCGTGTCCACAAGAGAACATATGCGTAAAATCTAGAGCTACATGAACTTTATACTTTAGAAATTTTCTTACTAATTACCTTTACCAAGTTATGTTCCTACAGGTCCATCTCAATTTATGTTAATGGATTTAAAAATGGCATCCAACATTTTTTAAAAGGACACTGATGACTGATGTGCTTCTTACTTCATCTTAAAGGGACCAATGGTGGCATACTCCTCATTTCATTGAGTAATTAACTTACTTACAAAAATGCTTTCCATTGTATTTTGTTAAGACCCTTTGGAGTAATGGATTGCGGTCTATAAATCCATTTTTGTTCCAACTTTATCAATTTTCGTCCCGTCACCTCCTCTAATCCTTAGGAATATTATGGGCATCTACAAGGTTAGCGCGTGCTAAAACTGCTAGCCTGCCTTTGTAAACAGGGCCCTTAAAAGTAGTGCTCAAGTTGCCTTTTTTTAAACAAAAGCTTTCTATTGATAGCAGCTTGATCTGAGTTTTTTTTGTTTTGTTACATTTGTACCCCGTGCTTTCCCACTCATAGCAGGTTCAATGCGGCTTACATATTATATACAGGTACTTATTTGTACCTGGGGCAATGGAGGGTTAAGTGACTTGGCCAGAGTCACAAGGAGCTGCCTGTGCCTGCAGTGGGAATCGAACCCAGTTCCCCAGGACCAAAGTCCACCACAGTAACCACTAGGCCACTCCTCCACTTGGGAAGGTGGGTGCATACAAGGGATGATTTCTATATTTATATGCATGAATGGCTACTCTTAACAACAGTCTTTCTATCTGTAATTGGTGTTCCTTTCTGATTTTAACTTGACTGTAAACCGCTTTGACTTGTTTTGGAAGGGCGGTATAGAAAACCTTAAAATAAACCGTAAACCATTTGCCTCTGTACTTTAGCTGTTCTCCTACTAGCAGAATTTGAAACATTTTCTGACATAGTGTAGTGCTTTCTGGGCTTTTTGCTGAAAATATCTAATGCCATGTAGCTCCTGGTTCCTGCAGTGGGATTGTACTTTTGTAAAATGTTTTCTGTAAGTAATATATAAATCTGGCAGTGTAGCAACCAGTTGGGACAAATGTAATTTTTCTGTCATTTACAAATGCAGTAGACTTCTGAATGCTGATAGCTAAAATAAGGGCCCTTTTACTAAAGCTTAGCACACACTAACTGACATTAAAATTCACTAAATGCTGCATGTCCTATTTTATAGCTATGGGTCATGTTTCACTTAGGGCTTTATTCCATAAAGGTTATGTTCCAAAATAGATTATGCTCCTAATTTAGGAGCATAACCTTTATAGAATAAGGACCTTATTGCATGCTAATGTCCGTTAGCGAGTACGAAGCTTTATTGAAAGGGCCCCATAGTTCGCACATTAGCAAAAGATTGTCAATTAATATTTAAGTAAATATCTGTTGTTTTTTTTTCCTTTTTTTATTATTGCAGACTGCATATTCTTTAACAAAGCTCCTAGAAGCCACTACAGTAGTTGCTGCCCGAGTTGAAGAACTTGCCTCGAAATGCACAGAAAATGCACAGTTCCTCAAAACATGGCGGGACCTTCTGAAAGAGGGTTATGAGTCCTTGAAGCCCAACAGCTGAATTGACCAGGATCAACATGTGATAACCAGAATTTTTTGAGGAAATCAAAGGCAGAATTATTTCATGGACAATTCCTTTGTTCAACGCTTACTTACCCTGAATACTTGTTATAAAGATCCACATTGAGATATCTAATAGACTACCAAAGTATGGATTAGTTTTCAGGAGTTATGTTCACCGAAGCATTGATCTTAAGGTAGTCATAAATATGGTATTTTTAGAGGTATTTCCAGCAGCCTTTTTACCAATATTTCTGTAGTAATTAAGTGGTGAAATATGGTAACTAGACAAGACCATAAGATTTTAATGTTTGTACAAGTCTTCCATCATTAGTCATGCTTCTCTGTTGCCACCTCTTTACTGCTTTTTTTTTTCTTTTCTTTCCCCATCACTGCTGTTTCTCCAGTAGCTTGTACTGTATTACTGTCATTTATGTAAAAAGTTATTTTAAGCTGTTATTTATGTAAAAGTGCAGCATTTGCCTTTATCTGGTTTTGTCCTCTGTTCCTTAGTTTTCTTTGTTCTTTGGGAGTAGAGCCTTTAGGGGATTTGAGGCATTTTTTTGACCACTTTTCTAAGTAGGTTGAACAGAAGTCCCGGCTTTCATTTTCAGAACTGTAGCAGTGTATAGAGAGTAAACTGCTGAAAAAGTTGCTGCTTGTCTGTATTTGTGTTCTAGTAAATACATTTATTAAAATGGATGAAATATAATTTTAAAAGCTTGGTTCTGTAGCATTTTTTTCTATTCTTTAGAGAAACTTGCAAGAGGAAAAAAAACACCTTTATTCTTCTGATTTCTCTAATTTGTTAAAACTTTTAATGGTACTTTATGAAATGTATTAACTAAGGGATCTGTTTACTAAGCCACGTTATAGGCTCGTTAGTGTTTTTAATGCACGTTAACCATGTACGCGCCTATAATATCCCTGTAGGCGCCTATATGGTTAGCACACGTGCTAATTGTAGGCACGTTAAAAATGCTAACGCACCTTAGTAAACAGGACCCAAAGGGTATAGTCCTGTTTTTCTTTAGTTTAATTCTTGCAGTATAAGACTGCAACTACTTCCACCTACAAATCCACTTAAATCTTAGCAAAAATTTCCTTTTGAAACGCAACTCCTTTTACTACAAATTCAGGGCCTTTTTTTTACTAAATGGCACTAGCGATTCCCAGTGCAGCAAATGCGCCACAGCCCATTCATTTTGAACAGGTTCTGTTGCATTTGCTGTGCAGGAATCGCTAGAGCGGTTTAGTAAAAAAAGGTGCTTAGAAAAAATACAACAGTGAATTTTACGTATCCTTGTTTCATTCTTCTTAGATTTGCAATTCCAGTAACTTCAAAATTATATCTGTAAAATTTGCAGTGATGTGAATAATTCTATGCAATGTATATTTAACATTTGCAGTGATGTGAATAATTCTAACCAGTCATGCTCGTCTGTAGAAGGCAAAAGTAAAGGAGGGTAGGTTAGCTTTTAAGTCTTTCATTTGCTACCATTACCTTTGGTGGTCGGGTCAGGAAGAAGCACTTTATTTCTTTACATTTTGACCATGATTACTAGACCATGAGTTACAGTTGGCCTTAAAGTACAAAACCATGACCAATTTTGCAAAATATTAGTGAGATCGTCTATACAAATCCAAAATATCTATACAGATGCACATTTTTTAACAAAACTTCCTTATTCTTTTATCATCCTGCAGTAACTTCTAGTCTTGACAGCTAGTAATCAGCTTGGCTGGGCCACATGATTGTCCTTCCTCACCAATGGGAAGAAGCAGTGAGTTCATTGAGGTGCAAAATGCAGCATGAATGTTATACTAGAAACATGTCCTCATGCACTCAGCCTAGTTGAGTGCATGACAACGGACATTTCAGAGGCGTCTGTGTAAAGTTCTGGATTAATTATCTCTGGTGATGTATTCTGCAGGGGCCACATCTCTACCCAGAATAAAGAGGCACTGTATGCTTTTTGCTTGTCTTTGGATGTACGATGCTTGTAGTTATTCCAGATTTGACACATTCTTTCTTTGAAGGGTCTTGTTGTCAGCGTGTAGAGAATAGGGTTCAAAGCACTATTAATTGGAAGTATGAAAATTACCACCCAGGAACTTATGCTTCCTGAAAAATACAGAGAATTACATCAAACATTTAATAGCTTTGTTTATATATATATATATATATATATATATATATATATATATATATACATACACATGTATACAAATTAGTAAAGTTTCAAGCAGGCACTTATGTACTTTTGTTCAAGCCCATATAACGGGCACCAGTTTTCAATCACGGAGGACTTTCCTATGTTCTATTTAAATATCCATTTGTTATGCAGTTAAAACCATGAACATACCCTGATTCGTTTCAAAGCGGAAACAGAGGTTAGGCATAGAGGGGTGCCTACAATGCACAGACTTTATTGGAAATTCATTGTGTATGTGTAATTTACAAACATACATCTATGGTCTCCAGCATACCTCCATTTTCTGTGTGCTATGACAAAATTACACATACTTTCAGTTGGCTACGAATCCACTTGTGTAGACATGGTTGAGATAGGTTAACTCTATTTTGCATGTGTACAAGGCATCTAAGCTTTTGAATATTTAGCTTATACTATTTACCACATTGTTCAATTTTCTTTTTAGATTCACCATCTTTATTCTTCGTATAGGGCATATCTGGGCAGCTCCATGGACGTGCACCAGCCTAAGAGCTGCAGTTAAATAAGTATATCATAAGCAGAAACTATTTTTATCAAATCACATATAGGGGAAAATAATTTAATAAGGCATTTCTGTACTGCTTTAGCTAGTTAACTGGTCTAAAATAGTTTACAAACCCAAGGAGGATAGAAGTTTATTTTGTTTATATTTTAATACATAAATACTACTATGATGTATAGCATAGACTCGGCTTACAAATAATCAGTAGGTGGTTGGGATTTTTTATATAAAAAAAAAAAGAATAAAACTTTGATTTTGGAAATAAAAATGTGTATGAGCTGGACAAGCTGTGGGCATTGGAGTTTACACATAAGTTTATTGCAACTGAGCCCTTTCCTTTTTTTTTTTTTGTATCAATAAATTTTCATTAGAAAGAAGAGATGATACAAAACAGTATATCAGTTTAACAAGAACAAGACCCAACTATACCACAAGCCATTCCCCTGCCCCCATCCATACAGGTATCTGCCCTTGTTTCTTCTGCAATCCACCCTTATTCCTACCCTCCCCCAACCCCAGACAAATAACTCATCTAAATAGAGTCCATTCATCTTCAGATGAGCTAAACCGACCAGGGTGTTTATCAGTCAATTGTTCCAAGTCCTGTATCATGCAAAATCTAATCCAATAGTGTTGGGCTGTCAAAATGCTTCCATTTAAAAACAATTGCACATTTTGCTGCTGCCAGACCAATGTGATTAACATGCACCTGCCATTTAAGGCCTTTTTTATGATGCAGTCCCAGCAAACAAACTGCAGGATCGACAGGGAATCACACACCCAAATTAGACACAACTGCAGACCAAAATACTCGGATCTTCCAGCAAGACCACCAGATATGAAGAAAGGTTCCCCCTTATGCCTCATAGTGTATAGGAGCTAGAGACAAGACTCAAGCTTAGACTCCATGTTTTACCTTTACTTTATCCCAAACAAGTAAAAGATGCTTCATAAAGAGGTTAGTAATAAACTTACAAGTATACTGAGGACCATCAGATAGCTGCAACGAATGTTTTAATGCAAAACAAGAAAAATATTCCTGCTCCAATACTACGCCCATCTTATCTGGAACATTCTCCCAGTCTAGCAATTGACTTAATTGCAAAGTCCAGTAATACCAGCACAAATTAGTTTTCCCCGACATTCCATCTTCATAGCTTGCTATAACACTAATTTAGGTAACATAGGGGTTCCCCCTTAATAAAAGCATGAAAGTCCCGCTGTAAATTAAAGAGCATCCAAACAAGGACCTCTACAGGCAATGTCCGAAACAAAAATAAAAGTCAAGGAAGAACATCTTAAGGGCTACAATATGTCCCCACCAGGGTAACCACTTCCCATCCACCTACCCAGGTCCTGCTGTATCTGTTGGAATAAAGGGTCATAGTTGCAAGAATATAATTGGGACAGATTACCTGTGACCTACACCCCCAAATATCAAAAACCCTTATTGTCCCATTGAAAGGGAAACTTCCACTGCAAAATATCCTCTTCCACTCGTGCGTAGTCACTCCCATCAACTCAGACTTATGTAAGTTACCTTTAAATCCTGCTACGTCCCCAAATGCACAAAATTCTGGAAGAATCTTTGGCAATGTGATAACAGGTTCCACATACAAGCGGATGTCCTCTGCAAAAACAATTTTCATGGAACCCCTACCACCTAGAAAACCCTTGATGTCCTCATTAGACCAGATTCTCCGTGCAAAGGGCGCCACAGATAATGCAAACAGCAGAGGGTAGAGTGGACAATCCTGGCGCGTATCCTGCTCGATAGAAAAGATTCCATATAACCCCCATTCACCTTGACTGGAGCAGTAAGCTATTTATAAAACACCTCTATCCAGGAGCAAAAATTGGGGCCTAGTCCCACCTTATGCAAGACCTGCCAAAGAAAGCTCCAGCAGACCCTGTCAAAGGCTTTTTCCGCATCCACAGCCAAAACCGCCAGCGTAGACGAGGTCTGGTGGGCACCCTAAAGAACACTTAGAGTACACTGAATGTTGTCCACCTGATTGAGGTTGACCAGTTCAAGTGCTCCACCACTACTTTTGCTAGAAGCTAGACATCTACATTTAAAAGTGATATAGGCCATAGCAGTTGCATACCCCAGAATCCTTTCCAGGTTTCAATAAGATCGAAATAACTGCCTCCTCCATACTCGGAGGCAATGAGTTACCAATGAGCAACTCAATACCTACCCAACACAATAAGGGTCCACACCTCACCAGCAAAAAGTTTATAAAATTTTGCCATGAACCCATCAAGCCCCATGGATTTTCCACTGACCTGGCTTTTCGCCCCATCAACCTCCGAAAGTGAAAGAGAGACATCCAAGGCAGCCATCTCCTCAAAAGAAAGACATGATAACTCCACCGAATCAAGATACTGTTGAATTGCTGTCGGGGATGTGCAAGAAGAATCCCTATAAAGATTCTGATAAAAATCAAGAAAACGACAAATGTTCTCATCCGTGTAATATAGAACATCCTCTGACCCTTTAACTTTCCAAACTAAATTCTTTGCCCATTGTTCGCAAAGGCACTCTGCCAACAAGGTACTCAACTGCTTTGGCAAATTCAGAATAGTTTTGGCAAAGCTGGCAATGTATAAAGTCAACCTTCTCAAGCTGCGGTTTGCTCAGGTCACCACGGACGAGTCATTTCTGCCAGAAGTCCCTTGATGCCTCCTTTCTAAATACCTCAGCCTCTCCCAAAGTTGTAAATGCTCCTTATCCTTAGCCCGTTTCCTATGCACCCCCACTTTTGATAAGATGCCCCCACACTACAGCCTTAAAAGCATCCCATAGGCAACCAAGCCTTTAATGTTCTGTGACCCTCTGTAGGTTGGATTCGACTCGCTTCTTCCTCTTCCATTCCTTCCCTCCTTTTATCTTCCTACCATTTTCTATGTTTCTAACAATGACCCTCATCCTTTTTCCCCTGCCCATACCCGGCCTGACCAAAGAACATCTGGTCCTCACGGAAGCTGAAGTACAAAACAAAAAGGAGACTACGGTCTGTGCCCTGAGAAAGGCAAGGACAAATCAAACTCGGGTATACATATAAAGTATCACATACCATGTAACTGAGTTTATCTTGTTGGGCAGACTGGATGGACCGTACAGGTCTTTATCTGCCGTCATTTACTATGTTTACTATGTTACTATGTAAATCTTCCATGAAACAGCTCAAGCAAACCAAAGGAATGGAAGAAATCGAGCATCAAGATGATATGAAATAAAAAGGTCCTTCTATTAATAGATTATGAGTTCAAGTCCCATACAACTGTACTCAACCCAGGCCATGTTTCAGCTTGGTAGTCTTGATCAGGAGTCAACTGCTGAGGCCTCATAGTAAAAGCTTCTCATGAAAAAAAAACAAACTCTGCCTTGGTTGCATGTCATCTATTGGAAATGCACAGTAATTCAAAGGAAGTGCAAAGGCTACTGTAGTATCGTAAACCCTCGAGGGGTTTGTAAGATGTTCCGCGTAAAGAAATTCAAATACTGAAACTGACCAGTGTATTTGTTTCTGTTTCCCCCTTGTACTCTGGCCTCTTTTGCCTTCCTTTGAATCCTGTGGATGTGAGCATTATTGCTCTTCCAGGCTGACATATGTTCACCATATGCTACTTCATTTTCCGTTACCTAAACAGGTTAAAAAATTTTTAATTGTTTTCTTCTTTCTATTATCCAGCTGCCTATGTACGGAAGTCATTACCATTGCCAATTCGTATTATATCAAATTACTTAACATTCCATAAGACTCTTAGAAGCATTTTGCAAATAAGTAAGTTTTAACTATAACCATGTAACTATATGCTGTTGTAAGTCCAGCATGATTGGTCCTGTTTTGTTATGTGATCTGCTTAGAACTAGTAATGGTCCCTGCAGAATAGAAGAATCATATAACATAACATTCTCCTCTTTCCTTTAATTTTCCTTCTATGATCCTCCCTATTTGCTGCTTTTTAGTTTGAACTTGCTCCATGTGTGTGTGTATAATATACTTCTTTCCTATCTCATATTGTGCCTTTCTGCCTGTTTATGTACACTTAGTTTAGTAAACCGCTCAGGTGTTCAAGTTAGATTGAGCAGTATAGTAAATTTTAATAAACTGTAAACCATCAGAAACCTCCCTATTTGTCATTATCTAACAAATAGTTACTGATGATTCCCTTGACATCCTCACAGACCTGACAGTCTCCCAACACATGTTCATTAAGTCTCCAAAAACCCATAAGGGATTCTCCCTCCCCCCCCCCCCCCCCAATCACCCAATTCTACCCAAACTGGAGCATGATCAGAAACTGAGATGGGATGTATAGCAGCTTCAGAAACATTCCCCTACCATAATCTATAACAGCATATAGAGTCTATTCTAGTGTATGTGGCTCGAGCATGTGAATAGAAAGTATAGGTGCATTGTGTGGGATAATAGATGCACCAAACATCTATCAAGGCTAAGGCTCCAATCATTCATTAAAAAAAAAAAAAAAAAACTACCAAGGGGCTCTCCCTACCTCCCCTGGAGTTGTCTACTGAAGAATCAGGCAGAAGATTGAAATCCCCCCCCCCCCCCCCCCTCTCAAAGAAAAAGAACTGCCCCAGCTTCAAAGTCCAAAGGTTGTGGCTTCAACTCTGTGAAAAAAAACTCCCTGGATTAAAGGCATAAATGTTCACTTTAGTAACTACATGTTCCATGGAATTTCCCCTTGATCGCTAAACATCTATCAGTGGGATCCCGGTATACATCATCCACTACAACTGCGCATCTGGAACAAATTAACATTGCTTTTGACTCGTAACCACTTGCCTCCACCTACCCTCCTCCTTCCTGTACACAATAATTGATTTGATTTGCTTACTTTATTTTTGGTCTATTAGATTGTAAGCTCTTTGAGCAGGGACTGTCTTTCTTCTATGTTTGTGCAGCGCTGCGTATGCTTTGTAGCGCTATAGAAATGCTAGATAGTAGTAGTAGTAGTAGTAATGACTACCCCACTCCTGAACATCCACCCCTTTGTGGCCCACGAGCCAAGTGAATCTCAAAAGCTTTACATTATAAGAAATGCTAGCTCCTCTCCCTTAAATGGATTTCCTGAAGCAACACTAATTTGCGCCAGAAGTGTTTGGATAAATATAAAAATTGTTCTTAGCTTAACTCGGCAGAAAATGAAAACCTCAAGGCCAAAAGGTAATGGTGCTAGAAGGGAACAAATTGTGTATGACATGGAATATTTGCACTCTGCCTTTCCTCAGTCTGAAAGCATAAGTGATAATTAGTAAGAGCACAGTTTGTTTGTCTAGGAAAGGAATAAATGTCCTGCTTTTTCTTTGTGGGTGCAGGAGCGGAACCAGGACCTGAGGTGGCTATGAGAAAAGCCCTTGGGGGCTGGCCCGCCAGAACCGGGACCTGGGGTAGCTCTGGAGGCAAGAACACAGAGGCTGGAGACAGGAAAACTGAGGCAGTCAGGTAGAAGACTAGGCAAGAAGTACCGGGCTAGAGGCTAGACAGGCTGGCCCCGAAACAGGACTGGTAGGTCAGAAAATAAGGCGAGGTGAGCTGGCAGCAATATATGCTAGGAATACTAGGTGACCTGTTGCGAAAGTAAAGCAGGAGTCCAGGTACTTTAAATACGTCTACTGGATGCTGTTAGCGGGGAGCACCGACATGCATCCGCCTCTGGCTGCTTGGCCCTTTCCATGTAATGCTTCAGCGCACACATGTAAGGAAGCTGGCTCCTGCTGGTGTTGTGACATCGTGGGCTGGAGGGTGTCTGAGCTGCTCGAGATGGTCGCATGAGCAGCTCACCATGACAGGGACGGTTTCTGAGGCTCCCAAGACACCCTGAGCTAAGTCGGAGAATCAAAGCATGGCCATAGCCGTGAGAGGATGTCTTTGTAGAGTCTCCTGGCCATGCAAGGTGGAAAGTGAGTGCTGTCTGGGATACTCTGGACAGATTGAGCCTACTGCGGGCTATGCTTCCGGTTCCAAGCAGCAAGATGGGCACCAGCCAATATTCAATGTACTTTGTTGTTCTAAAGAAACAGGGCACCTTGAGGCCCATCCTGGATCTGAAGGGAGTGAATTGGGCCCTCAAAGTGCCTTCTTTTCACATCGAACTCTGTGGCTAGTCTTAGTGGCTGTGGTGAAGGCTGGGCAATTTTGACCCTTAGTTATGGCCATTTCAAGGAAAATTCTAACCCGTAGGGAGCCTTGAGCTGAACTTTATGAAGCATGCAGCAAGCAGAGTCATTTTTCCATTGCTGGGTCAATAAGTAAATAAAAAACGCAAAGATCCAATTCCTAATTTTTCTGACAGACATGGGTGTATACTATCCTGTACTGGGACTGATGCTTTTTAATATTTATAAATGATCTGGAAATGGGAATGATGAGCAAGGTGATCAGAGTTGCAGGTGACACAAAACAAATTGCATGTGGACTCTGAGAAATTGCAGGAGGGCCTTTGGTTGCTGGAAAACTGGGCATCCAAATGGCAGATAAAATTTTATGTGGACGAGAGTGAAATGATGCCTGTTGGGAAGAACAAACCAAATTCTACATAATACTAGTTTTTTCATTAGGAGTCACACTAAGGAAAAGGGTCACTTTATGTCTATGTTTAAGAAAAGATATGGTGGTGCAGAGAAGGCCCACCAAAATGATTAAGGGGATGGAACAACTCTCATATGAGGAGAAAAGGCTAAAGAGGTTTGGGCTTTTCTGTGGCTGAGGGGAGATATGACAGAGGTCTATAAATTCCTGAGTCAGCCTCCCTTCAACCTCGATTCATGCCCTCTAGTTCTACCTCCTTCCCGTTTCTGGAAAAGGTCTGTTTGCGTATTAATACCTTTTCAAATACTTGAACGTCTGTATCATATCAACCCTGGTTTCTCTTTGTTCCAGGGTATACATGTTCAGGTCAAGTCTCTCCTTGTACACATTGCTACGCAAACTGCATACCATTTTCGTCGCCTTTCTTTAAACCACATGCAGCCTTTTTACATCTTTAGTTAAATACAGTTTCCAAAGCTGAACACAGTACTCCAAGTGGGGCCTCACCAATGACTTGTATCACCTCCTTTCTTCTGCTGGTTATACTCCTCTCTGTGCAGCCTAGCATCGTTCTGGTCGTGGCCTCTGCCTTGTCACACTGTTTCATCACCTTGAGATCCTCAGACACTATCACCCTAAGGTCCCTCTCCTGAGCTGAGCTTACCAATCTCTCCCCTCCTATCTGGTACATCTCTTTTGGATATCTACACACAAAAGGCATCACTCTGCACTTCTTCGCATTAAATTTTAACTGCCAGACCCTTGACCATTCTTCCGATGTTTGGAGATCCCTTCTCATTGTTTCTACACCCTCCAGGGTATTCACTCTATTGGCTATCTTCGTGTCATCCGCAAAAAGGCAACCTTTTCCTTCTAACCCTCCAGCATTGTCTCTCACAAATATATTAAACAGAATTGGCCCCAGCACCGACCCCGGAGACACTCCACTGCTCACTTTCCTTTCCTCTGAACGGATTCCATTTACTACCACCCTCTGCCATCTGTCAGTCAACAAGTGTCCAATCCATTTCACCACTTTGGGTCTTAAGTTCAGTCCTCTTAGCTTATTCACGAGTCTTCTTCGAGGGACTGTATCAAAGGCTTTGCTGAAATCCAAGTAGATTACACCTAGCGCATATCCTTTATCCAGTTCTTCAATCAAATTTGTCTTTGGTAAAGTCAAGTTGCTTCGAATCCTGTAACCCGTTGGCTTCTAGAAAGTTAACTGTCCTTTCCTTCAGCAGAGACTCCATTATTCTTCCTACCACCGACGTGAGGCTAACCGACTTGTAGTTTCCTACTTCTTCCCTTGTAAAGACGGACCACATCAGTTTGTCTTTCATCCTGAGGAACTTCTCCTGTCTCTAAAGATATATTAAATAAATCCTTAAGAGGTCCTGTTGGGACTTCTCTGAGCTTCCTCAGTATCCTGGGATGTATCCCGTCCGGCCCCATAGCTTTGCCCACTACCAGATTTTCAACCTGCTTGTAAACACTTTCTTCTGTGAACGATGCATATCCACTCCATTCCCAGGTATACCCTCTGTCACATCACCCTACTGTGGTGACATGTCCAGTTTCTGTAGGCTCCCTCCTCACGGTTCATCTCACTCCTGTGCATCTCCCTGTAGCGTATCTACTTCTGGGCTCTGCAGCAACCACACAGGGAGATGCGCACTTCCACTTCATGGCCTTGGATGCTGGAAACGTCAGGACGATGTCCTGACATCAGACACCCTTCGCTCCTTATTAGCGACTCGAATCCAGCAAACAGGACCTCTGCCTGGATTGCCACATGACATAAACCCAGCCCCGGATCCTGCTGTCATCACATTGGACATCTGTCTGTTTAGAGTCGCTCCACTCTGCTAGACCCTGCCTTAGTCTACTTCTTGGCATCTCTGTGTTCTCATCAGAGGACCCTCTAAGTCCTGCTGACCACCCACACCCACAGGCTCAATCCAAGGGGAACAGTGGTTGATCCAGGTGAAGACCCCGGGCTCATCGGCTGCCTGCCACCAACAGCTGGCAATGACAAGCAACACAGCTAACCATGGTCCTTCTCCAGGATTTTCTTCTGTGAACACAGAATACAAGTATTTGTTTAGCATGTTCGCTTTATCCTCATCACTCTTCAGAAAGCAATTTTCAGCATCTTTTAGTCTTACAATTCTGTTCCTATCTTTTCTTCTTTCCCCAATATATCTGAAAAAGGTCTTGTCACCTCTCTTTACATCTTTAGTCATTTTTTTCTTCTGCCTGCTCTTTTGCTAGCCATATTTCCCTTTTGGCTTCTTTGAGTTTAAGCCGGTATTCTCTTCCGTGATCCTCCTGTATTTCTTTAATGAAGCTTCTTTTGCTCTTATTTTTCTTAGCCACCTGTTTGGAGAACCAGATAGGCTTCCTGTTTCTCTTATTTTTGTTTACTTTCCTTGTGTAGAGATCAGTTGCCATACTTGTAGCAGCTTTCACCTTGGACCACTGCGCTTCCACTTCACCTGTGCCTACCCATGCCATCAGCTCCTTCTTCAGGTATTCCCCCATTTTACCAAAATCAGCACGTCTGAAATCCAGTATTAGGAGTTTTGTGTGTCTGCACTCTGCTTTCGTTCATCAAACCATATCGTGCAATCACTGTTACCTAGGTGGGCACCCATCTGGACACTGGAAACACTGCCTCCATTTGTGTTGACCCTTCCCTTGTGGGTTCCATCACCATTTGTCTGAGCAAGGCACTTTGACAGACATCCATGATCTCCCTACTTCTTTCTGATTCTGCTCACTGGACGTTCCAGTCCCCATCAGGCATGTTGAACTCTCCCAGCAACAGCGCTTTCCCTTTCATACTAAACTTATGGATATCTTCAATCAGATCCATGTCCAGCTTCTCCATTTGTACCAGAGGTCTCTAGATAACACCCGTGTGAATACAGGTTCCATCTTTTTCCAGAACGATCCATATAGCTTCTTCCTTTCCCCAGGTCCCCTGCATTTCAGCTGCTGTGATATTATTTTTCACATACAGTGCCACTTCTCCACCTCTTTGGCCATCCCTATTGTTCCTAAAAGATTATAACCCGGTATGGTCACATCCCACCCATGACAGTCATTGAGCCATGTCTCTGTAATAGCAACAATATCCAAGTCTTGGATATTGTTGCTATTCTTCAAACATCAGGGCTTGCAAATCTTGAGCTTAGGCTACGAACACTTGTGCTCATTGCTTTCCATGTGTTATTGTGTTTAGATGGTTACTAACCCCACTGCTGTCATGTTTTTGCTGGGGGTGACTTTCTGAATTCCCTTTCTTCTTATTATCACCCCACTCTCTAGTTTAAATGTCTAGAAATGTACTGTTTGAAATTCTCCTCAAGGATCTTTTTTCTCATCACAGAAAGATGTAGTCAGAGGAGGATAGAAATATAGAACTGATAGAAAGCAGTTGATCTTCAAGTCAGAGGAAAGGAAAGGTTTTTTTTTTTTTAATATAGGATAGAGAGAGGTCAAGGAATCTGTTAAGAAAGAGGGACACACAGTGAAGAGAGCAGTTTAGAATTTATCAAACAATCCAAAATATAAATGTTTAAATATTAGAATTTAAAATAGCTTAGCTTTAGGCAGGCACTGCTTTTCAAAAGTTCCAAGTCAGGAAGCAACCCCTCCCCTAAGGACAGACTGACTAGGCACCAGGTACAATGGAGCCAAATAAAGTCTCAATCAACTCTGCATTCAGAAGCTTCAACAACAAAAAGCCAGATTTGGAAATACAGTATCCTTATTAAACAATGCTAAAGTACAGTTATAGAGGACAAAAATAGAAAACTGATAGAAAGCAGTAGAATCAGAGGAAAGGAGGTTTGGGGTTTTTTTGTTTTGTTTTTAAATTATAGGATATATAGAAAAAAAGTTGGAAACAGGACACTGGGCTTGATGGACCTTCAGTCTGTCCCAGTATGGTAATGCTTATGTTTTTATGATTGTTTATTATTTCAAACAGTACAAAGACTAGGGGAAACTCCATGAAGATACATATTAACACATTTAAAACAAGTAGTTGAACATATTGTTTTTTCACCCAATGTATTGTTAAGCTTTGGAACTTATTGCCAGAATAAGCGGTAAAAGCAGTTAATGTAATGTAAAACAGGTTTGGACAAATTCCTGGAGGAAAATTTCCATAAATTGTTATCAAAGTAGACCTGGGGAAAGTCATTTCTTATCCCTAGGGTTAAGTAGCATGGATTCTTGCTACTTTTGGGGACTTTACCAAACAGGATACTGGGCAAGATGGAACCTTGGTCTGACCCAGTAGGGCAACCCTTGGAGCACGGACTCTCTCTTATGTCTGTATAGAACTGCAAACAACTCGGTTGGTGCTAATGTACACAGATCAAATGTATGATTGGACAGTCAGGCAAGGTAGATGCTTTGTGGGCAGTGGAAGCCAGTGCAGAGAGGTCAACAGTTATGATATTGATGAGGTGGGTTTGTGGGCGTAGCAGTTGCTGAGCTTCAGCAGGGCGGTGTCCCCTTTCCAGCCTTGCTCTGGCCCAGGAACTACACTGTGGGAATGGGCAGCAGGCTCTTATCCTTTATCGGGAGCTTTCTTGATAGGAATCGTGGCCCTTTCTGGAACACAGCACCCTACCAGGGTTTTGCCCTTGGACCGTTTACTCCACTTCTCCCAAGCATCCTCTTGCGCTGGGAGTTGTCCCCTGCCTAGATGGGGCATCCTCCTCTCAGAGCTGAATTTGCTCCCACATTTTTTACTCCTAAATGTATGTTAATGATGAACCAGGTTTGCTGATTTATAAGGAAGCAGCCTGGGGTTAGCACTTTGCTATCCATGGTCTTTCTCCCTTACACTCTTGAGTCCTTCAGAAGCCAACTCTAAGCCCTGCTCCTATAAAGTCCAGTTTGAGTCTAGAATCAGATCAGGATGAGGAGGATCCCTTAGATTTGGGAAGTTGTGGAAGTGGATGAGGATTTCAATGATTCTGGAGGTAGAGAGATGGCGATTATTCCCATAAAAGAGAGATATATGATACAATACGATATGGAACTTATAGACCACCAACTCCCAGTAAACTGGTTCAAAGCAGGTTAGAAGCAACTAAAAAGAAAATACACTAGTTAAACTTATGATTTCTGAAAAAGAGAGATTTTCAAACCTTTATGAAAAGACAGATAATTTGGCACTGTTCTAAATTTAATAGACGTGGAACACCAAAATTGAGCAACCTGATATACAAAAAGTTGACTGCAAAGAGCTTTTATATTTAATTCCATGCAATGATGCAAAATAAAGAAACCGAAAATCCCCTGCCCTAGAAGTGGTAGGTGTTAATGGAAAAGAAATTAGACTTGTTAGACAATCAGGGCAAGAGCCTTGAAAAATCTTGTAAACCTGGCAAGCCAACTTAAAAGAAACTCAGGCTTTTATGGGAAGCCACTACTACTACTACTAATCATTTCTATAGCGCTACTAGACGTACACAGCGCTGTACACATATGCAGGTACTTTCTCTATCCCTAGAGGGGTCACAACCTAAGTTAATGCAGTCCTATCAGATATGGCTTAGCATGGTCAAACCGCCTCTTACCAAATAGCTTTGCTGCAGTGGTTTGCAAGATCTGTAATATAGCAATAGAGGAAGCAGATAAACGGCTATATAAGCCATTACAGTAATTTTAAATAGAATACAATTATAGATTGAATCAAAATAGCAAAATATTTTTCAGTAAACGATGCGCAAATGTTCCTAAGTTGATGTAATAAAATAAAAAACAAATCTTTAACTACTGCTTTTACCTGTGGTACCATTGATAAAGAGGTGTCTAGATAAACACCAAGAAGCTTTGAAACCTTTTCAACATTCACACACATGCAGCTATTTAAGTTTAGGTTTTTTATAACTTCTATTTCTAATTACAGATCCTCTGTGTTCATCCCATGCCTTTTCGAATTCCATCACCACTTGTATCTCTACCACCTGCTTAATGGAAGACTTTCCACATCTGCGCTGTTAAAGTAAGGAGGAGGAAGAGGAGATGGCAGTCAAAGACCTTGGTGCTTGGTAGATGAGAGGCTGGCACAGATGCAGCTTACACTTCCATGGGAACCCCTCAGGAACTGCTTCCGTCCCCACGGGAACCCCACAGGAACTGCTTCAGTCCCCACGGGAACCCTGCAGCCCCAGAGGGGATTCCCACGAGCCCCATTCCCATACAGGTCTCTGCATGGGACCTACTCGTAGTCATTATTCTTTAAATCTAGTTCTTCCTTCAGTAAAAGATTGTTATGGGGAGAGATGATTGCCATGCATTACTAAATTTGGGTGGGGTCTGAGTAATAAAAATGTTAGCTCACACCTACGTGGGGCCTTTAGTAGCCTGAATCCCTGCTAAGACCCGAGGAACTGAGGGGGTATCTTGTCTTGGCAAAAGAATTGGGGGCTGCGAGAGCACAGTTGGAGTGTTTTCTTCCCAGTAGCAGGGGTGATCAGAAGTGGAAAACTGGCCTTCTGGGAGGAGGGATCAAGAATCCGAAGAACTGGGCAGGGGAGCACCCTGCTGGTGAAGGAGGTGGATGAGGAGAACTGCACATCAAAGAGTGGATGGACGAAGAAGGTCCGGTCAGTAAACAAGTCTGGCAGCTGGAGAAGCGCCCAGCAGGATTTGGACCAGTGAGGAGGAAGCCAGTCCCGGATTGTTCTACAAAGCAAGAAGGGATTGAACCCACCACATTCGGGGAGTGACAGTGTTTTATCTTAGTGGATTTATTAGACTGTTTCTTGTTTATGAGTTACAATCTGTTTGTTTTGTTAAAGATTGTTTATGGATTTTTCCCCTACCCAGTAAAGTTAGAATTTTTTTTCATAAAAGCAGGTGTGTGAGTGGATTTTTTGGAGTGTGACATCAGGAAGACTGAGACGAGACCCCCTTGTCTCATGCCCACCTGACATATATATAAGTGGATCCTATCTGGGTACATACCCCAAAGAGCATAGCCAATACCAAACCGTTTCTACTGGGACCAGGGTTCCACTGGTTAGCGCAGGGATACCATGTGAGCCCCTACCACCTACAAAATAGGTGACGGTAAGTGCTTACATAGTAATTTCTAAAAATGGCTGTGCCTTAATGGCATCATTAGCCCATGAAAAGAAGATTCTCCTATAATCAATACTGTAAGCAATAGAAAAATGTAATAAGGAGGAAAAAGCCTCAAGAAGCTCCCAGCTACATGGTGGAAGAGCAGTACTTCATCATTGGCAAAAAAACAATGATGAAGAAGTCCTTCTCTTCTAGCATTTAGCTGGGAGCTTCTTGAGGCTTTTTCCTCCTTATTACATTTTTCTATACAGTATTGATTATATGAAAATCTTTTTTCTTTTGTGGATTTGATTTATATTCGGGATTCTCTTCCTCAATTACATTGTAGTTAACATAAGCACATGGTTATTAATATAAAAAACAGAACAGCACCCATTTTACGGCTGCAGTATAAATGGCCTTAGCATGTGGGAAAGTCCTGTATAAGGGTGCACTAAGGCCACCTTTTGCTGCAGCTTAGTAAAGGGACCCCAAAGTTAGGGAGCACAAATCCTTTAAATATTAACCTCTCCAATGTTAAACAAAATGCTACTTGTAATAATTCTTTAGTTGTAGCTCTGCAGTGAGCAACAAAGCCCAACCAACTGGAGAACAAATGTTACGTATGCAGCCATTTGATTGATGAATCCAGTTTCAAATCACTCCATTTTGGTTGGTGACAAATTCAAACTGAAATATTTTCACAAACCTTTAAGGTGCAATAGCACCAGGCCATGTGGCAACTTTAGTCCCCTGTAAGCTGTGGGCCAGTGGCCATAAGCACCAACATTTCAAATTACCTTTCCCTGGACACAATGAAGAAAATTGCTCATTATTGCAGGTGCTTAACACCCACTGGCACCCACAGCGCTGGCTGCTGTGCCAATGGCAGGTGGTAAGAGCTGAGTTTGGTGCATAGGTACCACCTCTGTCAAAGTAGGTGAAGCTATTAGGGTCATTTATGCTCTTGCCTGCTGGGACAGCACAGCGGTGGTAGGTTGTTAGAGAACGGATGCCTATAAAAAGCCCCTTATTTCATGACTGTACCAGTGTTGTTCCAGTAGTAAAGCAAATCATTGATTGGAAGAATCTGGTAAGGATGGGTTGTGGCTTTAAAATTTGAGAGGATTTTTTTGTTGTTTTACAGAACTATAACGCTGATAATGAAAGGTACATATTTTGTGGGGAAAGGGGTGGGAGGAGCACACCTGGTATTTCCACTTGAAGCAGAGAGAGTAGTTTCAGTATAAAGATGGGTATCCAGCAGAGTGCATCGGTGAACACAATGCAGAAGAAGCGCTTGGCCAGGGTCATTTCCTTTTTAATATGGTTCTGGATTGCTGTTGCTGTGATGGCAGTCCGGTAGATACTGTAAAACATACTGCTGTACGAAAACACAATGATGATAAAAGCTGCCAAGTTTACACCTGTGTAAAGAAACACATAGAATGTGATGATGTGGTTAGACTGGGTCTTGAAAATTTTTCCTTGAATGAGGGAGCCAGAAAAACAAACCTTGATGGGCACAACAGGAAGTATGGGGTGAAAATGCTCTAACTTCCTGTTGTGCCCATCAAGGTTGAAAAGCAAAGTAGGGAAGGGAGATTCCCTCAGAGATGTACTAAGGCTTTGGGGCCTGGTCTGTAGTAGAGATGTTCATTAGTTTAAAATGACCTAGGAAATGTCAACCACATTTTGTCAATAGTGCAGACTGTTGCTCAAATAGTGCCAGATTCAGTAAATGGCACTTAAAATTAGGTAAACAAAAAAAAAAAGGAGGAAAAACCTCACGTATATCAAAAGCAATGAACAAAAAAAGTGATGATAGGTTGAAGAGGAAATCAGGAAGTCTTTAACAATAGCTTCAAAACGACCTGACACGGCCGTGTTTCGGCATCGAAGCCTGCATCAGAGGTCAAATAAATCTCAGCTGTAGAACGCCGTAGTGGCAATACTCGTCAATGACTAAGGCGTTCTACAGCTGAGTCTTGTTTCTTCAACATAAGGAAGCCACATAGCCATATTTCTCTTGGTTTATCCACCAGCTTTAATACATAAGATTTATTTGACCCCTGATGCAGGTTTTGATGCCGAAAACACGGCTGCGTAGGGTCGTTTTGAAGCTATTATTAAAGACTTCCTGATTTCCTCTTCACCCTGTCCGCACTTTTTTTGTTCATTACTTCAAATTAGGTGCCAAGAAAAATCCATGCCAAGCGCTATTCTGTAAAGGGTGCTCAGGGCCAAGCACCATTTATTTATTTATTTACTTATTCTTATATCCCACAATTATCCCAAAACAAGTTTTGGTTCAATGTGGCTTACAGTTAATAGGAGAAATTACAGTAATGTTTTACCATTACAAAGCAGTACAGAACATCAGTAACACGTATAATTAACCATAATATTTCTTGAAAAGGTAGGTTTTTAATTATTTTCTGAAGTGAAGGTAGTTTGTAATGTTTCTTGTGTCCTTGGGAAATGAATTCCACCATTTAGAACCCAGATAACTAAATCCAGCTGTATAGATGGATTTGTAAATTATAATTTATAGAATAGTGCTTAGCATAGATTTCCACATCCAACTTTGGGCCCAAGGACTTAACGCCTGCTGAAACCTGGTGTAAATCCTGGCACACAAGTTGGGGGCATAACCCTGGTATTCTATAGCACTACGCTAACATTTTTGGAATGCCCCTCCCATGGCCTTGTCCCCTTTTGGGTTACACATGAGACACTTTGGGTGTGCAGAATTATAGAATAGCATGTAGGCAGAGCCATGCCTAAGTCCCATTAGTGACAACTAACATAACTAATTGATTGTGCTCATTAACTCATTAATTTGCAGTCAGATCTTGAATCTGTACCCAAATATAGGTGCTATATTTAGAATCTGGGTGTGCACTATTCAATACTATGTCCTATTACTCAATAGTGCACACTACTGAACAATGTACACTATCAGTAGGTGCACTATTGAACAATAGTGCACATTAATGCACAGGAGTGCACACTATTAACAATATTGCCCTCAACATGAAAAACAAAACCCTGAATGAAATGAAACGTTCCATAAATGTCATGGGAAACTAAAAGAAACAAACATTCTTGTCCTAAATCCCAGAGGCATAGCTAGGTGGGTCACCAGGGGAGCGGCTGCTCCCCTAAACAGACTTCCGATGGCGTCGGCGCCTATTTTTCACACAATCTGTCACATTTAAAATACGAGTTGGCACTGTCGGCAGTCGGCTCTCTGCTTCCCCCATGCCCTTACTTGGCTACGGTACTGCTGCATTCCCTTAGATTACAGTACTATGCTTAATAAATCGAGCCCTTAACATATCACTGTAGGGCTCTGGCACAGATATACAGCTAACAGCTCCCTCCATTTCTCTCAATTCCTCCATCTTGTCCTCACCTAGTCACCTCCTCCTATCCTCCCACCCTATTGTCATCCAGTCTCTCACTTTTCAAACTTTTTTTTTTAATCCCACAGTATCTGCTGCACTTCTTATTCTTTCCAATTCAATAGAAGGTGGAAAAAACTATATAGAAGTGGTCAAGAATGTCTGCCTGTCCATCTGTTTGTGTGGGGGCAAAATAACTCTCCAAAAATGTAACAGAATGGGATGAAACGTGTCATGTGGAAAACTCGTTAAAAAAGAAAAATTGAGTTTAAAAATGGGCCCAGGGTTCCAGAGAAGTAAGCTTCCACCCAAAAAGGTTAAATCTATTTTCTATGGGAGAAGCAGTTCCAGCTTTTGCAGCATTTTGAAACTAAACTAAAATGAAATACAGCAGTTAGGGAACTGCTTTTTCAAACTTCCTGTTCCCATTCTTTAGTCTTCCCGTCCCCCAAACTGCCCCAAACCCTAATACCCCAACTGGTTCTCAAACCTCCCCAAACTACCTCTCCCTTGTAATTCTCCAAGAACCCCCAAACTGCACTCACACCCAAAACTATGAGCCCACAACTGCCCCACTATCCTGCAAATAGCCTACACTCCTCAAAACTACTCCCTGAAACTGTAGTACTACCCCCAAACTGCCCTGATCTCCTAAAAGTGCTCCTCGTAACTGCCCTATTGCCTCAAAACTGCCCCACCTCCCAAAACTACATCCTGAAGTGCTCCCACCCCAAGAACTACCCCTACAACTACCGTGAACTACATCTGCCCCACCCCCAAAACTCTCCCACTCATCAAAACTACCCCTGGCAAATGCTCCCCACCCTCCAAAAGCAACTTTGAGCCCATATGTTGAGGGGGACCCTGTGAGATGTGCTCAGGACTCAGGAGTTTAAAATTGACAACTCTGGCTTTTTTCAGTCTTCAAGCAGGAGAAAGTAGGGATGCACAAATAGAAGGGCATAATCGAACAGGGCGCCCAAGTTTTCCAGAGGTGAAGGGGTGGGGAAACCCATATTATCAAAAAACAAGATGGGCGGCCATCTTTCGTTTTGATAATACGGTTGGGGACGCCCAAATCTCAACATTTAGGTCGACCTTACAGATGGTCGTCCTTAGTGATGGTCGTCCCTGGCTTTCGGAGATAATTGAAATCGAGGACGCCCATCTCAGAAACGACCAAATGCAAGTCCTTTGGTCGTGGGAGGAGCCAGCATTCGTAGTGCACTGGTCCCCCTGACATGCCAGGACACCAACTGGGCACCCTAGGGGGCACTGCAGTGGACTTCAGAAATTGCTCCCAGGTGCATAGCTCCCTTACCTTGTGTGCTGAGCCCCCCCCAAACCCACTACCCAGAACTGTACAACACTACCATAGCCCTAAGGGGTGAAGGGGGCACCTACATGTAGGTACAGTGGGTTTCTGCTGGGTTTTGAAGGGCTCACATTTACCACCACAAGTGTAACAGGTAGGGGGGGATGGGCCTGGGTCCGCCTGCCTGAAGTGCACTGCACCCACTAAAACTGCTCCAGGGACCTGCATTCTGCTGTCAGGGAGCTTGGTATGACATTTGAGGCTGGCAAAAAATATTTTTAAAGTTTTTTTTTAGGGTGGGAGGGGGTTAGTGACCACTGGGGGAGTAAGGTGTGGTCATTCCCGATTCCCTCCAGTGGCCATCTGGTCAGTTTGGGCACCTTTTTGAGGCTTGGTCGTAAGAAAAATGGACCAAGTAAAGTCGCCCAAGTGCTGGTCAGGGACGCCCTTCTTTTTTCCATTATCGGCCGAGGACGCCTATGTGTTAAGCACTCGTCAGTCCCACCTTCGCTATGCTTCTGACATGCTCCCAGGAACTTTGGTTGTCCCTGCGACAGAAACCAGTTGAGGGCGCCCATCTCCCGATTTGTGTCGAAAGATGGGTGCCCTTCTCTTTCGAAAATGAGCCCAATAGCCTTCCAATCCAACCACAGAGACGTAAGTAGTGCTGAAAATATGTTTATTGATGAATGTCAGACAATATGCAAGCAGATTTGACACGGACTTATGTTTCGGCGCACAGCGCCTGCTTCAGGAGTCATGTATCATGTTCAAAACTTGCTTTATCACAGTTGATGAAAAAACCACCACTAGCGATCAACATTGAATTGCGTGGGGAAAAAAAAACCAATTTACGAGATCCGTGACAGGACATTTTTGCTGCCATTGCACCCTAGTGGTGCTTATTTTCATGAACAAGATACATGACTCCTGAAGCAGGCGCTGTGCTCCAAAACAGAGATCGGTGTCAAGTCCGCTTGCATATTTTCTCACATTCATCAATAAACATATTTTCAGCATTACCTACGTCTCTGTGGTTGGATTGAAAAGTGATTTGTACATTCATACTTTCTTCTGCTTGGACTTTACCTATAATGTTGCTTTTCCTTTTTTGCTGTGTGTTTTTTTCAGGCTTCCAACAGATGTGTGCACTAATGTCCAGAAGGTACAAAGATAGCTAACGTGTGAACATGTTTCCAAGTTTAAAACCTCTGCACGCGGTACTCTAATTCTCCCTGCTGTGTAAGCCAGCCTGCCCTGCCTGTTTCCACTGTTAAGCTAGCAGCAGAGGCTGTGGGTGGGATCATGCAATGGCATGGCACTGTGTGTGAAGCACTGAAAGGCTGCTCTAGTTACAGGAAGGGAGGATGTGAGTTGGGTGACATTTCTGTTCTGTACAAAGTTTCTGCATGTTGTGGGAGAGCAGAAGGAAAATGAACCCCCCTTCCCCTCCCAAAAATGCCCCAATACATTTCTATGGGAGAACCAGTTCCAACAGCTATAGCACGCACGCACACACACACACACACACACACTCAATGTAACATAAGTGCCCTTTTACTAAGCTGCATAGGCGCATACACGTGTCCTACACTCGTCAATTTGGAGTTACTGCCCAGCTACCATGTGGCCCAAGTGGTAATTTTGTTTTTTACATGTGTCCACTACGTGAACCGGAAAATAAATGTTATTTTCCTGTGCGCGGCAGTAACCAGGCGATAATCGTCATTCTATGCGCGTAGATGATTACCACATGGTTACCGCGTGAGACCTTACTGCTAAGTCAATGGGTGGTGGTAAGGTCTCAGACCCAAAACGGACGCGCACCAATTTTTATTTTGCCGCATGTCCATTTTCAGCAAAAATTTTAAAAAGGCCTTTTTTTACAGGCGCGCTGAAAAATGGATATGCCCTCACCCAAAACACACTCCTACACTAGCGCAGCCCATTTTTCAGCATACCTTAGTAAAAGGACCCCTTAGTGATTAAGGAATTGCCCTTTTCAAACTGCTCTCCATCTCCCGTCCCGATCACAGACATACCAAAAAGGCATGCACAAACTTACAAACATGAATGCGCACCCCCCTTCCCCCCCCACAAACAAAATAGCTAAAAATAACAAAACGAGATACACATAAATGCAGAGGGGTTGGAATGAATTGATGAGCTTTGCCCTGCTTGCTTTCCCCATTTGTTAGTGGAAGGGTTATAGTACAGGTTCCAGTTGAGCTCTCCTATTTTAGATAAAACTGACAGTTAAGGAAACAGGACAGAGCAATCCCAACATTTAAGCAGTAAGTCTAAACAGATGCTTAGGGCATCTTTATGGATTGATTAGGTGGGCTGTGTAATACCTGGAAACCTTACAAAAAGCTTCTGGGATACCTAAGTAGCATTGGCAATGAAAGGAAATGAATAACAATAAGAATGCAAATACTACAAACTCCTGTTCATCAAAGCAGGACTGTTTTTCCATCTATTCACATCTAAACCATTTTAGTTGCTTTAACTGTACCACATTTTGTTGGGTGTTTTTTTACTTCATAAACACAGGTTTGCTAGTGGGTACCTACGTTTCAGAATGATTGAAGGCGTCAAACAATACAGATTGCCTCTCCCTGGACACAATGAAGGAGCTTCTTCAAAATTTGAGGTGTTGGGAGTTGGGACTCACTGGCAACCACAAGGCTGCCTGCTATGGCTAGTACAGACACCTGTATTAACCTCCAGCTTCCTTGTTTGTGCCACTTACATCTTAAAATAGAAGAAAGCAGAGTTCTTACCCAGGAAAATAAAGACAGAATAAATTTGTGCCGCCGTGCTTTCTGATTGCTCGGAGTGCAAAGGGAAGCAGACACCATTGGTCCCATAGTAGTTCTGAAAAAACTCCTCATTGCTCAGCGGGATAAAAGCCACCACGAAGCCGATAATCCAGATAAGAATCAAAATGGCTACCGTCCGGTATTTCCCTGGCTTCCAGCACCTGAAAGGGTAGACTATGCAGATGTATTTTTCCAGAGTTAGATAGGTCAGTAGCAATACAGATACTTCAGTGGACAGTATGGCTAGAGCTCCAACCAGCTGGCATTGGGTGCTGTCCATCCATGACTGTGCATGCTTGTTGTATTCCCCACGGTACTTCAGGTCATAATAGCCAATGACCAACAAGTATACTCCCATTAGACAGTCTGCACCTGGAGGGGGTGAGAGTTTTCGCCAGTGAGCTACATGCAAAGTGTCTTTTTAAAAAATTATTCTTGTTATATATTATTGCTGTTACCAAATTAATTCCACCTCATCAAAAAAGAAAAAATCATTGAATAAAAGTATAAGCACAGTTAATCTAAGGGAGAACATGGCATAAAATCTTAAAATATAATATGATTATTTCTCAACTCAGTTTTATATGATGGCAAATTACAATTATTAATTACAAAACATTAGAAGCTGTGGAAATTAAGATAATAGATTAATATGAATGTTGTGTATATCCCCAAGCTAATTCAAACTAAATCTAGATAATCATCAAGCCAGTTAATAAAACATATCCCACCAGACAGATAATAAACTGCTGATTCAAGAACAATTATATGGTAAGACCTCAAATGACAAAGACAAATAGCAATGCTGGTTTCTTTTCAGTCTTTTCAATCAGATCAAGGCCAGTAAACAATCAAGTATTGTTTAGGCGTTAGCCTCAGACGTAAATCTGCTGATTCTTTCTCTTTGCATATTTCAGAATCAGTTGCTGTGCAGAACCGGGATTTGATGCCCTGTTGAGGTCATAAGTATATAAGAACTTGAGCATTGCCATACTGGGACAAATATTTTCTCCGATTAGTTTAAAATGTACTCCCAGAAGTAGACAGGGCTGGGGATGCTATGGAGACAGATCTCAAAGTCCTTGGAGGGAGACAGACCCAATCATCATGTAACAGTGGCCAGATTTATGGGTCATGACTGTAGTGCTTTGGTAGAGACATGGTACACTTGCTCCTCAGAGGACTGGCAACACAGTGACTAGCTTCAGTGAATTAGGAGAGGAAATGGGATATATTTGGGTATCTGTGAGTGAAAATTCATGGTACCTGATCAGGGCTGTGCCAACACGGTAAGCAGGGTAAGCACCGCAGGGGGGCGCTGACCTCTGGAGGGCACCTACCGGCACCTTTTTCCAGAGGTCAGCTCACTTGCAAAATGTTTTACCTGAAGCTGTGATTCTCCTCTCTCCCCTGCCCTCCTCTCTTCGACCAGCAGTGCTCACTGAGGCAGGCAGGCTCTGCTGAAGTTGTTTGCAAGAATACAACCAGTGCTATATATGTCTTTGGTGTGGGAAGAACTCCTCATTCAGGGTGAGTTTGAACAACATTCAAATTAAAGAGAACAGCCAGGTTTGGAGGGAGGTGTGCAAGTGAGACTGGGGAGAAATAAAAACTAAATAGTGTAATTGTTAAAATCTGTAAGTGGTTCAAAGTTTTTTTTCTGAGCTTGTACACCCAGAGGAGGGCATGTCTGCAATGATGTGTGCATAATTATCAGGTAACCGGATAGCTACAGCTAAAAGCCATTTCATTGGCTGGTGGTTCCAACAGTAATTTCAAAAGAGGAAGTTTAGCTGACGTGTAGTGTAGAAGAGCTGGTAAGTGAAAATCTGATTGTTTTTTTTTGGTGTTTATTTTTATATAAAAGATTCCCCTTGGATAGGAAGAGTCTATGATATGTGAAAATATATTTTGCTTTAATGAAATTGCTAAACTTTAGAGTCAGAGACTTATCAATGATCAGAAAAAGAAAGTCACCAGACAACAAAGGTAGAGAAAAATCATTTTATTTTCATTTTAGTGTTTGGAATATGTCCACTTCGAGAATTTACATCCGCTATCTTATTTTGCAATGTATAGCAATTTGTTTCTAAGAATATTGCTGACAATTCCTGTCAGTGTGGCAAGTGGTGAGCGATCATTTTCACGGTTAAAAATCATAAAAAATTAGTAAAAAATGCCTGTTTCAAAAGGAAAGGAAACGGGCGCTAGGAAGGCCATCCTCCACCCTCCCTCCCTCGCTGTTCCAGACTCTGCCGTCCCTCCATTTTCACCCCCCCCTTTCCGCGACCCAGTCGACCCCCCCTTCTCAGCAAAAACCGTCCCCCACCGCCGTCCAGTACCTGTGCTGATGGGGGACCCCAACCCCCGTCAGCAGAAGTCCTGTGCTGGCCTTCGAGGCGTTGCTTCTTCAATGATTTTGTGTCCAAGTTGCTCTGCGTGCGTCTGGCGTCTGACGTCAGATGCACGCAGAGGAACTTGAACCGAAGATAATTGAAGAAGCAACGGCGCGAAGGCTGACTTCGGCTGACGGGGGTTGGGGTCCCCCGTCAGCACAGGTACTGGAGGGCGGTGGGGGACGGTTTTCGCCGAGAAGCGGGGTCAACTGGGTCGCAGAAGGGGGGTGCAGTGGGCTGTAACAGGGGGAGGAGTAGGGAAACACACTCCATGTGTTTCCCTACTCCTCCCCTTGCTTTGGTATCAGCTGTCACTGACGTCACTGACGTCGGTGCGTGCCTGCCTAGCAGACCACCTCTGAGGGAGGCACGGTCCCAGGCACATCCTGTTGGAGGTGAGAATTATTATATAGGATTATTTGCGATCAAGTATTTCGCAAGAAAGGCTTGTAAGCCTTGCCATGATTGCTATTGAGAATGATATATGTGCCCAGTTAGATATCAAAGATTTAATTACTAATTTCGTGAGCATGAAAGCACGAAAAGCTAAGTGGTTGTAAACCCTCTATTTGTTCAGCAATCCCACAAGGATGTACTTCATCTTTCAGCTCCTATTTCCTTTGCATCTTGTGCCACACGGGGGGGGGGGGGGGGGGGGGGGGCGCCAACTGATAGTCTGCAGGGGGGCACCAGAGACCCCAGGCATGGCCCTGTACCTGATCCCAGCTCCAGTTCTGATAGGCAGATAATCAGAGGTAAATGCGGGTGCTACAGGCCATTAGCACTGGCCTAGTGCCTGCATTTACCTGTGCTTTATGATCAGCCGCCTGTAGCACCAGAATGAAAGAGCGCGCAGTTGATCAATGCAAGTAGTAACTGCTGGTTGCAGAAGTTCCAGTAAAGTTACCTTGCATTAAATAAAACTCCCGGAGTGAAGAGTGGTCTTTGGTGTGAGAGCGAGGACGCTTGCCCACAGACTGAGAAAAAAGTACACCTGTAAATTTCTCTTAAACTTCCAATATCCTGGATCTCTATTCCGGACCATTAATCCCCTCCCAATTTCGACTGCAGGTGAATTGGGATTGTGAGTACAGTATGTGTGGTCCCCTGTGGGCCCTGAGACCTGGGCTACACAAATTTAGGGGGTCTTTTACTAATGATTAGCACAAGATTGTGCGGCAGGGCCCATAGGAAAAAAGGGGCCCTGTGGAAGATAACATATGCTAATTGTTAGTAAAAGACCCCCTTAATGGGGTATAAAATGGAGGTCTCGTAGCTCAGAGTACAAAAATATTGTTTCAAAGATGTCTCCCACCTATTTTGGGTTAGGAAAATATATACTCTGATTCTCATATACCAATTGTCTTTCTGATCAAGAGATCTTTTTTGGTTTCAAGCAAAATATCAGAAGGTCCATCCTTGTTTCTTAGTAGCAGTTAAGCCAGATTATTTTCTACAGTTTTTTACTAGCTATTTTAGATTTAACACTACACACCACAATATTCAAACTCTCTTCCAAAAATAATACTCAGTAAGGGAGATGAAAATGTAGTTTCTACCCCCACTTATAAATGAATTAATTTTTCTATTTGTACTCTTCCTGAAGCATAGTGATTTCTGTTGCTATTGTGGGCATGACATTCCTGATGGTTTTATTTTTCTTGGCATCTCCTACAGCAGGAGCTGGCAATTCTGGTCCTTAACATTAACAATAAATTTATATTCCACCATATACCTTTCGGTTCAACTTTGCACAACTATATGTCATCAGCAAATGTAATCACCTCACTAGTTACTCCCAAATCTAGATAATTTATAAATACGTTAAAAAGCAGCAGTCCCAGCACAGACTGGGGAATCTACTCTTCTCCATTGAGAATACTGACCATTTATTTATTGGGATTTATTAACCTTCTTTATATAGAGATTCACCCAAGACGGTGTACAGCAGGTACAGTTTAACATAAAACTTACAATTTTGTTAACAACATAACAATAGTAAAATAACCAAGAATAAACATAAATATAATAAATGAGGTAAACTTGTGTTTTCTATCTTTAAGTAACAAACAACAGCATTGCCTGCTTCTGATGAAAAAAGACCACTATGTTATTTATTGAGGAAAAAGGCCTCGAGAAGCCCCCAGCCTAAACGTGGCTTCAGGGACTGAACCATCATTGGCCAAAAAACCTCTTTTATATAGCTTGTCTATTAACATAAATTTAATTGATAGAGTTACTTAACTATATAAAAGAGGTTTTTTGGCCAATGATGATGAAGTTCAGTCCCTGAAGCCACGTTTAGGCTGGGGGCTTCTCGAGGCCTTTTTCCTCAATAAATAACATAGTTGTCTTTTTTCATCACAAGCAGGCGATGCTGTGGTTTGTTATCTCTTTTTTCTATATTTTGAGTTTAATTCATAAATAAAGAGATAAACCTCAACATATACATCTTTAGATTTTTCTATCTTTAAACCAGTTTGTAATCTACAATAAGACACTACCTCCTATCCCATGATGTTCTAATTTCCTCAGGAGTCTTTCATGAGGTACTTTTAATTTAATGCTATCCCTGAAAGTGCTCTCTTTTTGCAGGGAGATACTTACAGCAGAGCGAAATTATAGATGTGGCATGGAGCTTGTTCTCTGATCGCAGGTAAGGCCTCGTGCAGATGACAAATATGTTTCCAAAGCATGTGATTATGGATACAACCCAGACAAACACTCTCTGCACGATGCTTGCAAGCAGGTTCTCAAGCGATGAAATGCCATCTGTGTTGGGCTTACAGTGGCGCACATGAGGCGAATAGCCACAGTACTGGAACTTCTTAAAATATCTACTCAAAGAAAAGGAGAGAAAGTTAGCTGAGGATTGATGTAATTATTTTTGTGATACGTGCTGACCGTATCCTCCTATTTTGTGCTCCAGTTATGGGACTTCATATTCAGCACTTTGAGTTCATTTTTTAGAAAATGCATAGTGGAGATGCATGATTAGCATATTCTGTGCCTCCCTTCTGAGTGTCCTCAATGCAGCTGTTAATCTCTTAGTCATTCATTTACAGCACATAGGGGGTAATTTTATAAAGCATTTGTTGAATGTAAAATCATGTTTTACATGCAGAAAGTATCTTATAAAATAGTATGGTCCAATAAGCACATCTGTGTTGTAGGTAGGTGTTACCAGGGACAGAGCTGGGTTGGAACTGTGAAGAATGTACATATGTTATAAAATATGCAAAAATTAAAAGAAGAGACCAATGGCCACATAGCCTAAAGGTGCCTATTTTATGCTTATTTTGTAAGGGCAACTTAGTCGCTTATGTGCCTTTAAACTAGGCTCAGTCCCAATAGTGCTCAAATACTGATGCACACATTTACCTGGGCTCTCAGCAGTCCTCTGAATGAGTGGAAGAGTAGCCTAATGGTTAATAGACTGGGTTGAGAACCAGTAGAAACTGGTTTAAATCCCACTGCAGCTCCTTGTGATCTTGGATAAGTCATTTAACCCTCCGTTGCCTTAGATACTCAGGGCCCTGTTTACTAAGGCGCATTAACATTTTTAATGCGCCTACAATTATCGCGTGCACTAACTGTGTAGGCGCCTATAGGGATATTGTAGGCACTGTCTATAATGTTTAGCTGCAATGTTCTACTTCAGGTATGCTGCACTATTTCTCATCCCCCATCTTTCTTTACTATCAGCCTCATGAAGGAATTTCTGACTGGTCATAAACTCTGATGGGGCCTCCTGTTGCTAGACTCAGCTACCTGGTATAACTTGTTACAAACGTAATTTACTGAGAAGAGGTATGGCAAGGACACCAATTGCAAGCCTCCAGCACATATGAAAGACCCAATTACAAGTCTCCAGCACATATGCAGCACCTATGATTGGTCCAGGGTAGAGGAGAGGTGGATGCTCACCACAGCCTATAAAACCATGCTGCAGACAAAGAAACTCTGAAAAACTAGCCATGCTTGGAAAGAGAGTTTCAGATCTGTCTCATGGCCTATTTTTTCCCGAAGGGGGTGCTTCCCCCCTTCGTAAAAACAAATTCTCTATAGCTAAGAATCTTTCTTTCATTCATTCTTTCTTTCTCTTCTTTCTCTCTGTTCTGTGACCTTTGTATGAGGAATAAACTTTCCTTCCTCCTTTTTCTCATCTTTATATAATAAGTCTGATTACTTATAATTACCAGAGGTACTGATGTTAGATTTTGTAAGTTTGTTACAACCTGAAACTGATATCTGATGCTGTGCTGGTGGGTGAATAATAAAAGTCATTTTTTTCTCTAATTCCTGTCCAATTTTTCTATAATATTTTGTAATATGTTTAGAGAATAGCAACCAAATGCGCAGCCTAGTACAGCATGTACACGGTTAACGCGCATATATGGTTAATGTGCGTTAAAAACGCTAATGCGCCTTTAACGCAGCTTAGTAAACAGGGCCCTAGGTTTAGATTGTGAGCCAAGTAGGGACAGAGAAAGTATCTGTATATAATTTATATAAACCGCTCTGGTTGAAGCTACAGAAAGGTGGTATATCAAATCCATGACTCTCACCCTTACCTATTGTACCTGTATGTTCACAGCTTCAATATCTGTATAAAGTTATCCTTATTAATTCTGCTGAATATTGTTGTGCTCTGTGCAACTTTAGGCCCTGACCCCAGACTGTGTCTTAATTCCACCTCAGTTTAAATGTATTACTTTTGTCAGTATAGCAACATATATGGCCAAAAATTATATGCTGTCTGTGCCAGCGACTTCAAAAACTACTTAAGTGACCAGCACTCAATTCTGGCTGCATAAGTGGTTTTGAATGCTGATCTGAATATTTTTAAATGATATGGAATGAACAATATTACTGCTTGCTATATGTAAATTTGAATTACTGAAACATACACAAAGGGTACAAGGCTTCTTTTAAAATAATAGTGAGCGGTTAAAAGGATGGTTAACTTACATGTGAGATAGATTTCTAAGTGTTTTGAACATTCGTCTCTGGATATTTGGAATTTCAATGCCCTCTAGGCTGCTATAACAAACAAACACAAAGAATTACATAAATTGAACTATACCGAGTAATTCAGCATAAACTCAGAGATCAATATCACACTGTATGGTTCACCCCCCCATAATTCTCACTTCCAGCAGACTCCTTTGTACAGCCCTTAAATCATTTCTTAGATTAAAAGAAGGCCAGTGATTCATCAAATCCAACCCTCTTTGAAGTAGCCTAACCCCTATCGTTACATAATAAAGAGAAGAGGAGTAGTGTAACAGAGCAGCAGCCTGAAAACCAGCAAAGGCTGGGTTCAAATCTCAGACCCGAAGTGGATGCGTGCCAATTTTCATTTTGCCGCACGTCCATTTTCGGCCCCCCAAAAAAGGCATTTTTTACAGGTGCGCTGAAAAATGATTCTGTGCACGGCCAAAACACGTGCCTACACTACTGCAAGCCATTTTTCAGTGCACCTTAGTAAAAGGACCCCTATTTTAGCAAGGACCACAGTGAAAAAGTGTGATTCTGCCACCTACTAACAAACAAGCTGTACGTCCCCAAACCAATGTTTAAATATTTCTGTTGCAATAGAGTAGCCATTATGGTGATTATTTTAGAAGCGATTTTTGGATGTCATAAAATGGCACTTTTAGACATCTATCACACATAGACATCTAAGTTCTGATTTTACAAAGCTGTGATATGGACATCTAAAACTGAAGAATGCCCAAATGGCAAGGAGGTGAAGCCTGGGTGTGCTTTGGGTGGGACTATGGCAGGCTCAAAAATAGACATTTAAGGCTAGATTCTATAAATGGCACCTACAAAATTGAGACTGAGAAAAACCTGCTTAAGTGGTATTCTATAAGCTGCACCTAAAGTTCAGCGTGGCTTATAGAATAACGCTTAAGTGGAGGAATCGCGTGTAAATCTAAGCACCGCCATTTGCACCAACGAAAACATGGCGCGAATGCCCATGTCTAAATTTACATGCAGAGCCCCCATATTTTATAATTACATGTGTAACTCAAAACCACACCCCTGATCTCCTCCCATTTCTGTGCCCCCTTTTTCGGGTCATGTGTAACTTTGATTTATTTAGGTGTGAAACCTGTGCCCAAACTCACCCACATTAGTCCCAATTAAATCTAATTAGTGCCAATGATTGTTTGTTAAAAAGCCAATTATTGCCACTAATTGGCTCGTTATTATATTAAATTGCACATGCAAATCGGAGCCAGGAGGTTATTTGCTGTATCAGGAGAATGACCATCTACCTCCACAGGATGGACATCAGGAGTTAGACCTGCTAATTGAGATGTCCAGGTTTCAGAAAATTGCTCCTATTGAGCAGCACTACACTGGAGGAATTAGGGGAAGTCACTTACATCACCCCCCAGTGTTTGGTATTCCCCCCCCTTCCTGAACGTGTAAATGGCAAAGGATACTGGGCTTTGTGACAGCTTTGGAGAGAAATAGATATCTATGTTTCTAAAATGACTGAAATAACCATTAATGTTCAGTGGCGTACCAAGGGTGGGACGGTTGGGGCAGTCTGCCCCGAGTGCACGCTGCAGGGGGAGCTCTAGGGAGCAGCTGCAGCCGTGCAGCTGTCAGCTTCGCTGGTTCCCTGCTCCCTCTGATATTACTTCCTGTTCTGGGGCAGAGGCAGCAGGAAACCTGCGGAGCTGACAGCAGGAGGCAAGAGCAATGCACTCGGGGTGTGTGTGTGTGTTTTGTGGTAATGTGCCGGGGGGGAGGGACGATGACGCTGTACCTGGGGGGGGGGGGGGGGACAATGCTGCACCTGGGGGGGAGGTGCGCAGTGGTGATCCGTCCCAGGTTGCAGCAGACCAAGGAACACCACTGTTAACATTTTAGCACATAAATGTCTGTATTATTATTATTATTATTATTTATTACATTTGTACCCCGCACTTTCCCACACATAGCAGGTTCAATGCGGCTTACATAGTAAATAGAATTACAAAGTATTGTAAGGAGAATATTATAAATTGTAATAAACATAGTAATAGTAAGGTTTTAAGAACCTTATGTGAATAACATGTATAGAATGTTTGTACGTTTGGGAAACTGCCAGGTGTCCTTGACCTGGATTGGCCGCTGTCGGGGACAGGATGCTGGGCTTGATGGGCCTTTGGTCTTTTCCCAGTATGGCATTACTTATGTACTTATGTAGGTAAACAAGGTATGATAGGCAAAAGGAAAGAGATTGGGAGGGTTATGGTGTAGGGAGATGGAGAAGAGAAGACTGGGGTATGAGTATAGCCATTTCATAACATAGATGCTCATACTGTATGCTGCCATAGAGATGTTTAAGTTCCTATGTTGCACAATTGATATTTTAAACATCTATTTCCTAAAATGGATGTTCATGCTGCACATCACTGATACATGAATATCCTTTTCACTGTGTGTTTTAGAACAGGCTGTACGTTGGCAGATCCTGTTCTAAGATACCAGAGAAACTTCCGACACCCCAACTTGGACGTCTAGATTTAGATTTGGATGTTCTTTCTAAAATGTCGCTCTGTGTTATTAAGCTTGACTCATCTCTAGTAAGCTATGAATTTTATAAGAACATATTGTAATTGCATTTTCTGAGGCAAATTAGTAAAACATACAAGAATAAAATCATAGAATTGTAAGAGATGCTTACAGTGATTTCAGCTTAGCTAGGTAATCAAACTGGTCCAGTTGTATTTTCTGGATCGGGTTATATGAAAGATTTCTATAGAGGGTGACATGATGAAAGACATATGTTTCTTCTTTTCCACACTTGATAGCACTGAACTTATGGCCAGCTAGAAATCCACAGTAACAAGATATGCTAAAGAAATAATGCACACAAATAGGAAACAAGTCTTCTGGGCAGCAGGTATAATGGAAATCAATTTCTTATTTACACCCTATTGTATTAATAATGATCATAGGTTAATATTTCTCGCTCCATAGTAACAGTACTTGGCATGAAAGAAAACCCATGTGTCAAGATCAGTTAATGGAAGCAGAAGTATTCTGTAGATGGAACACTGAGGATATTTGTTATGAGATTTTTAAATTATTTGCTGATACAGGAGGGTCTATGTTGGTCCAGTTTATTTGCTTTATTGTAGTGTCAGTGTGCTCTGAGGATAGAAAATCTGGCCTCCAGTTTTTGAGCATGGTATCTGTGACAGTTTTAAACAGGAGAGAGTAACATGAACAACATTATTACCCATTTATAGATAAGCAATCTGGGATCTAAGTAGACCCGGAGGGGCATTTTTGATATAACGTCTAAATCTGATTTTGGATGTTTTGCTGAAAACGTCCAAAAATCAAGTTGCGAACATGGCCATTTTCGAACGTAAAGAAGTCTATTTTTTTTTTGTTTGAACATGGTCTTTTCCTTAGACGTTTTTAGACATTTTGTGCTCAGGGTATTTTTCTTTTGTGACCATTTCAAAAAAGAAAAGGTGCAAGGAAAAACACACATAAATCAAGCCATTGGGATGCAGGAGGAGCCAGAATTCTTAGTAGACTGGCCACACAGACATCTCAGCAGAGCATTAGGGCACCCTAGGGGGCACTGCAGTGGATGTCACATAAATGGTCCCAGGTACACATCTCACCGTTACCTCCTTATACTGTATGGTGAGTCCTCCAAAACCCACCAAAAACCTATTGTACTGAACTGTACACCACTACAATAGCCCTTATGCCTGTAGGTATCACTTATATGTGGGTACAGTTGGTTTTTGGAGGGCTCATGCTTTCCACCATATGTTTAACAGCTAGACTGGGATATGGACCTGGGTCCCCCTTCTGTACAGTGCACTGTACCCACCACTAGGCTACTCCAGGGACCTGCTTGCTGCTCTAATAGGACTGGCCATAACATCTGACGCTGGTGTAGAGGCTGAAATGTACTGTTTCTTTCACATCTATGGGGGATGGGAGAGGATCAGTGACCACTGGGAGAGTAAGGGGGAGTCATGCCTTAATCTTTCCAGTAGTCATCTGGTCATTTAGAGCATCTTTTTATGACTTAGTTATCGAAACATGTCCAGACCAAAACGTTCAACTTTAGCACTGGACATTTTTGTTTTGTTCCATTTTGGCAGAAAAATGTCCAAGTTGCCTGTAATGTCTTGTCTGTCTGTTTTACCTAGATTGTAAGCTCTTTGAACAGGGACTGTCTCTCTATGTCAAATGTTCAGCGCTGCGTGCGTCTGGTAGCGCTATATAAATGCTATTAGTAGTAGTAGTAGTAGTAGTAAATGCACAGGAGACAAGTCTCTATCAATTGAAAGGAAGCTCTGGATCGAGGGAGGTATAGGATGTAGGTGAAAGGGGATAGACTCAGAAGTAACCTGAGGAAATACTTCTTCACGGAAAGGGTGGTGAATTAGTGGAACAGCCTTCTGGTGGAAGCGGTGGAGACAAAATCAGTGTCTGAATTCAAGAGAGTTTGGGACAAGTACATAGGATCTCTAAAGGAGTAATAGGGAGAGTAGATGGCATGGATGGGCAGACTGGATAGGCAATAGGATCTTTATTTACTTAAATGTTTCTGTGTCTCTAAGTGCGCCTCATTGTGGCACCTACTTCTTGGTGTCAAATTGTAGAATTGCTACCATAGTGTTTTATATATAGACTTTGTCTTTGCTTTGATGAGAGACTGATAGTTTGAGGACATATAGAAAATGGTTGGGTGTGTGCGAGAGAAAATAAAAGGAGACAAAGGGTGAAAGAAAACAAAAGCCTGCAGAGTTAAGGATAATAGAGATAGCATGAATACTGTGTGGGGTGCTATGAATGTTAACGTCAGGTCAAAACCATTTTGGAAAGGTAAGCTCAATAATCCTCTGTAGGAAGAAAAAATGGGCACTAGCCCTTTACAAACACTAACCCTTTAACAATGACTTTTACTTGGGAAGGCAGTGTTTTACAGTTTGAGAAAGTTGTTACAAAAGTTTTTCTCATGACAGAAAATAAAGTGAAACAGCATGGCAGGGGTGTAGCCAGACACCCAATTTTGGGTGGGCCTGGGCCCAAGATGGGTGGGCAGAAGAACCCCTCCCTGTCCCACAGGTGATTTGGTCTCTCTCTCACCTGTATGCCATATGGTCTCTGAGACATCCCCCCTCTCCTGCATACCTTTGAAATAGCAGATTGTCACCGCAGCGAGCAGCAACTAATACATACTGCTCATGTTGTCCCCACAGCCTTCCCACTGATTCAACTTCCTGTTTCCGCATAGGCAGGAATATGTCAGAGGGAAGGCTGTGGGTCAGTGCGAGTAGTATGTATCAGTTGCTGCTTGCTGCAGGTGAAGATCTGCTATTTACAAGGTATGCAGGAGGGACAGTTGTTGGGAGTTTTCAGCTGGTGGGGCTTGGGAATCCCTGCCAGTCACATCATAGGTGTGCTGCTACTGGATGGGCTTGAGGCCAAAGTGGGTGGGCCTGGGATCAACCCAGGCCCACCCTTGGCTACGCCACTGCAGCAGGGATGTTCTAGCAAGATTTCCCTCTCTCTAATAATGGACAAATGGGACTACAATAATCAACTATAACGGGAATTGTGTGACCATAACTAGAGGCCTTCTGCATATATACGAGCCTGGAGCAGAATTAAATGCATTTGGGTTTGAGGTTTTTTGAGATGAATAAAAAGCAGCTACGTTTGTAGTTGAATGCATGTTTGTGGGCCTGTCCATAGCATTATGATCCTTTCCATTGACTGCATAGCTTTATTCCTACTCGGAAGAATATGTCTTTGAGAGCACCCTGAATGTTTTTCTAAATATTCCTTTCACAATAGTTACCACTCAGGAAAACCCAAATACCTTGACATATTCACTTTCTGGAGCCCCAAACTCTTTTGTCTGTTACAATATTTCCTGTATACACTAGATTCCCCATGTAACTACCGAATATTTGGAACAAAATACCAATGGAACATTGAATTGTATAACAGTTGTATTAGCTGTGCACTGATGGTTAGACCTCTGACTCAGGGTTATAATGTTCTCGATTCAGTAGCATGGGAATACATGGAAATTCAGCTCTGAACCTTACAGTTGTGAGAGCTCCCGCAGGTTCCTCAAGGATGGAGGAAATACTTCAATCCTGTTGTCAGCCAAGTCTCTGTGAAAGGAACCCAAAACGTCAAGCTATAATTGTTAGTTTTACACGATTTTTGGCTAGTATCTCTTTCATAATCATAGAATTTATAGACCGTATAATCCCAATCCAATTCAATGCAGCTCACAAAGAATTATACAACAAAAATCATTAACGTTAAAACAGATAAAAAGTCACCATCTAAACTACATTTAAATATTTTTGAAATAAAAAAAAAGCTTTTAAAAGTCTATGAAACAAAGTATAAGTTGGTAATTGTTTAAGATACATTGGAATCATGTTCCAATGATGACCTGCTATATAAGGAAAAGAACTATTCAACATTCTCTTATTATGATAGAAAGATGCAGTTGGAGTTTTTTTGTTTAATTGCTCTTTGACAGATTATGGTCCTTTTTTTATTAAGCTGCATTAGCTGTTCTTGTGACAATTAATGCACATGAATAGCTAATGTAGCACCTTAGCATTTAGGGAATGGTCATTTCTGTATTCACCACCTAATACAGAAGGGGCAACAGAATGGGCAAGGATTGAGCTTTAGTGTTAACACAGGGGTAACTTGCTGTGTGTTAGCTGTTAACAGTGCATTTTATCTAGTGAAAAAGGTGCCGGTACTCAAACGCCAGGAGTGGGGTGATCACTGAGGGACCCACCCACCCCACAATAGCCAGGCCCCCTGCAACCAGTTACAGAATCTATGACAAGGCAGAATTGGTGTGTAGAGCCTGAGCTCTTTCATTAAAACTTGGGAACAATGGGTCAATTTTAGCAGACAGTAGAAAAGGTGCCGGTACTCAGTTCCCCCAAGTACCCCCTCAAAAAACGCCTGGCTGTTAATGTGGAAGATAATACAGTACAGTTAACTCTATCTCGAGAGGTGTAGCTAACTGCACTATGTTATCTGACAGTCTTAGAGTTACTGCTTCATAATCTTGGCAATCGCCTGACAGTAACTGCAAATAATCTTGCATGTTATTGTGGTAAGGTGAGTTTTAATCAATATCCAAATAAATTAAGTCCCAATGTAGAAAGCTATGCTATCTTTTAATGCAATGGTTTACACCTGATTTTCTGGTGCTAATCTTGCTCTTAACGCAATAAGAATTTTTATCATGAGATAATCGTAGTAACATAGTAAATGATGACATATAAAGACCTGTACGGTCCATCCAGTCTGCCCAACAAGATAAACTCATTTTACATGGTATGTGATACTTTATATGTATACCCGAGTTTGATTTATCCTTGCCATTCTCAGGGCACAGACCGTAGAAGTCTGCCCAGCACTCTTCTTGTACTAAAAGTTCTGAAGCTAATGTCAAAGCCCCTTCAAATTTACACTCAAGCCCATCCATATCTATTCAGTCATGATCAGGGCATAGACTGTAGAAGTCTGCCCAGCACTGGTTTCGCTTCCCAATTACTGGCGTCGCCACCCAATCTCCGCTAAGATTCTGTGGATCCATTTTTTTCTAAACAGGATTCCTTTGTGCGTATCCCACGCGTGTTTGAATTCCATTATCATTTTCATTTCTACCACCTCCCGTAGGAGGGCATTCCATGTATTCACAGAGAGCTGTGAAAAAATACTTCTTGACATTACTCCTGAGTCTGCCCCCCCTTCAACCTCAATTCATGTCCTCTAGTTCTACCTCCTTCCGGATTCCAGAAAAGGTTTGTTCGTGGATTAATACCTTTCAAATATTTGAATGTCTGTATCATGTCACCCCTGTTTCTCCTTTCCTCCAAGGTATACATGTTCAGGTCAGCCAGTCTCTCCTCGTATGGTTTGCAACGCAAATCCCATACCATTTTTGTAGCTTTTCTTTGCATCGCTTCCAGTCTTTTTACATCTTTAGCAACATACGGCCTCCAAAACTGAACACAATATTCCAAGACCAGTGCACAAAATGGTAGCATGATGCAAAACGAATACCATATTGCTCTCTGTATAAAAAAACCATGCTAAAAGGAGAAATGAATGATTACAAGTGGATAAAACTGTTAAGCATTTCTTTAGTTTTTGTTGCATATAGATCTCCCGTGTGAAAATGGCTCCTCTCCCCTCCAATTTGTGGTCTAATATAGGATGCATAACTATGTTTCTGGAATTTAAAAAATTTTCTGTAAAATTGTTTTTTTTATATCTGATTTTCCTTTTCAAGCATTATGAAAGCTTGTAATTTAAAAATGATAAATAAAGAATTAAAAAAAAAAAAAAAAAACCATGCTAAAATTTATTTTTGTCTTTATTATCAAACGATATACCACTCTTCATTTTCTATTCATTTATTTAATTTATTTACAAGCCAAGGCAGATCACAATAATCATGTACACAATAAAAAAAACCATCAAAATTAAAACAAAACAAAACAAAACAAAACAAAACACAGCCTGAGTGATACTGGCTATGAAATTAAGTTCAATGATGTAATAGGCCATTTCTGACCAATTAGATATGACTGATGTCACAAAGTGAGTTGCTCTTACTCTTCTTCCTGACTTAATTTAGGTAGTCAAAGGTTGAATTTTGCATGAGTCCATAGAAACTACCTGAAATTTGGCTTCTTGCAGTGGAACAATGGAAACAAGTCCACCACTGTTTCAGTTGCGTCCACTGCCATGACTGTTGCTACTGACCAATTGCCCATCCAATCCTGCTCTCTCCAATCTATGTTCTCCCTTCACTGCCAATGACCTCCCTACCTTGTTTATGACCTTTGAGTTGCATAGGCCTTGGCTGCAGTTTAACCAAAATGGCAACAAGTTAGGAGTTAACACCTTGTTAGGAATGTCACCTATATATGTCATGCTCATGCTGTTCACTCTGTGATGGCAGTGGTTTTTGCCACTTTTGAAGCTGAAGACCCTCTCCTTTTACCTATTGCCATACATGCATACTTTCTCTCTACCATATTTGGCATTCACTTGAGGACCTGGAAGCCACATACATCGTACCCAGATTTTCCTGGGATGCAGTTGACTGGCATTTGCATCTCTGAGTTTCACAAAAAAATGAAATGACTTCTACAAGTGCTTTTGCTTTACTCATTCTGAGTATCATTCCCAATTAGACGAGTCACCAGAAAGCCATTAGGAATTCTTCTCTGAAAGAAGACTACGCAGCTTATTATCACGATGCTTTATGTACACGTTACACATGAGAGAGTACAGGATATGCACAGATGGCAACTGCTGACAAATAATAACAATGTTTGTGCATGTTCAATACTTTGAAAAACATGTACATCTATTGGGAAAAACATCTGAATTTCTATTATGAAGATGTGCTCTTTATATAGTGTCCCTCAAACTACTGTACACTGCCTTGGGTGACTCTCTTCATAAAGGTGGTTAATAAATCCCAATAAATAAATAAATTCTATAAACGGTGCCCAATGTTGGACACACAGTTATAGAATAGAACAAGTTTCACATGTAACATTATTAACTAATTCGCACTATGTTGGTGATAAATATCAATAATTGGCATTAACAAGCACTAATTGATGCTAAATTGCCATTTTGTTCATAACGGACTTACATCCCTGTACTATAAACAGCGCACCTAACTTCTCTCACATGCAAATGCAAAGGGGGCGTGGGCATGTCAGGGGTGTTCTGACTATTCTTGCATGCACTTTATAGAATAGCTGCATGTATGCACTTCTGCATTTAGGCACCACCATTTTCGCCAGTCATAGACTTGGCGTTAAATGGTCGCACTTAAAATTTGGCTCATAACTGTGGACTTACCCCAATATTCTATAGCACATTTAGCACTCAACTCTGCAGTTATAGAAAATTGGCTTAGTGCCCAGTATTTTGGTGCTTAACCTGTAGCAACCTATATTGAATTTACCCCATATAAAGTGCATGTGATCAAATTATTAAGGGTATAGAGCCTGACCCGCTCTCCTTTTATCTATTTTTTTATATTGTGAAAAATATGCAAACCTTTTAATTTTTTGCAGATGACTTTTAAAGAAAATGTTATTATTGATATTTGCATAGCATCTGCTTTGCATCATCTTCTCTCTAATAGTGTTTGATTTTTGCCCCTTTGCTTTATTTAAAACTTGATATACCACCTTTTCTTAGAAAAGGTCAAGGTGGTTTACAACCCCCCCCCCCACTAAAATTAGAAAAGAACTCTATCAACTAATAAGAACGCAAACAATCAAATCAATGAAAAGAAAGAATAAGACATGGTAGACACCACAAACAACATTGGTAATATAAACCATGAAAACAATATAAACCATGAAGCCATAAAAACAGTGTAAACGTTGGTGTTTCCAAAATGCACTTAGGGATGCGCTTAGGGATAAGAACTTACCCAACTATAATAATTAAAATGTATATAGCATCTTTCATTCCCATGAGAAGGGTACCCTGTGGTGGTTGAAAATGAGCTACAATTAACTGGCAGTTCAGCCAAGAGTATCAATTATACAGTTAATTAACTAAATCAAGGAAGTATCTTAACATTTTACAGGCAATTATGGTGTGTATGATGGGAGCTGGAGAACACATTGATGAAATAAGAGATGGGAGTAACTAGTGAGGTAATTAAATTTGCTGATGACAGAAAGTTATTCAAAGTCGTTAAATTGCGGGAGGATCGTGAAAAATTATAAGAGGACCTTACGAGACTGGGCGTCTACATGGCAGATGACGTTTAATGTGAGCAAGTGCAAAGTGATGCATGTGGGAAAGAGGAACCCGAATCATAGCTAAGTCATGCAAGGTTCCACGTTAGGAGTCATGGAAAAAGAAAGGGATCTAGGTGTCGTCGATGATACGTTGAAACCTTCTGCTCAGTGTGCTGCTGCGGCTAAGAAAGCAACTAGAATGTTAGGTATTATTAGGAAAGGAATGGAAAACAAAAATGAGGATGTTATAATGCCTTTGTATCGCACCATGGTGCGACTGCACCTTGAATATTGTGTTCAATTCTGGTCGCCGCATCTCAAAAAAGATATAGTGGAATTAGAAAAGGTGCAGAGAAGGGCGCAGAAAATGGTAAAGGAAATGGGATGACTTCCCTATGAGGGAAGGCTAAAGCAGCTAGGGCTCTTCAGCTTGGAGAAAAGGCGGCTGAGGGGAGATATGATAGAGGTCTATAAAATAATGAGCGGAGTTGAACGGGTAACATAGTAACATAGTAGATGACGGCAGAAAAAGACCTGCACGGTCCATCTAGTCTGCCCAACAATTTAAACTCATATGTGCTACTTTATGTGTATACCTGACCTTGATTTGTTTCTGCCATTTTCAGGGCACAGACCGTAGAAGTCTGCCCAGAACAAGGCCCACCTCTCAACCACCAGCCCCGCCTCCCCCCACCAGCTCTGCCACCCAATCTCGGCTAAGCTTCTGAGGATCCCTTCCTTCCGAACAGGATTCCTTTATGTTTATCCCATGCATTTTTGAATTCCATTAACGTTTTCATCTCCACCATCTCCCGCGGGAGGGCATTCCAAGCATCCACCACTCTCTCCGTTAAAAAATACTTCCTGACACTTTTCTTGAGTCTGCCCCCCTTCAATCTCATTTCATGTCCTCACATTTTACCACCTTCCCATCTCTGGAAAAGGTTCGTTTGTGGATTTATACCTTTCAAATATTTGAACATCTGTATCATATCACCCGTGAAGCGTCTGTTTACGCTTTCCAAAAATACTAGGACTAGGGGGCATGCAATGAAGCTACAATGTAGTAAATTTAAAACGAATCAGAGAAAATCTTTCTTCACTCAACGTGTAATTAAACTCTGGAATTCATTGCCAGAGAATGTTTGAAAGGCAATTAGCTTAGTGGAGTTTAAAAAAGGTTTGGACGGCTTCCTAAAGGAAAAGTCCATAGACCATTATTAAATGGACTTGGGGAAAATCCACTATTTCTGGGGTAAGCAGTATAAAATGTTTTGTACTTTTTTGGGATCTTGCCAGGTATTTGTGACCTGGATTGGCCACTGTTGGAAACAGGATGCTGGGCTTGATGGACCTTTGGTCTTTCCCAGTATGGCAATACTTATGTACTTATTTAGGATCCTATATACCATCTGCAGTGGAATGAGGTGGGTCACAGGGGCCTTGGCTCTACCAATATTTTGCCCTTTACAGCATTTGCAACCAACAAGAGAGGGGGGGAAGGGTCAGAGTTTGGTTTGGCTCTCCTAACCAAAATGATGCTCTATTACTCCTGCTGTATGCTACAGATTTTCCCCCATTTTTGTGTCTATGGGAAAAACGTTTAGTAAAATGCTCTAAATAGTGAGTACTCCAACTTTAATAATATTCCATAATCAATCATATTCTTCAATTACAGGACTCAATGTATATCCAAAGTGTAAAATGTGTGTTGTTTAATCTTCTATAAAGTTACTTGTTTTTGGAGCACAGGTAAAATAAGATGGTTCTCATAATTCTACATGGTTCAAAAGGCTAAAAGCGATATGGTTACCAATGATTGAAACATCAAACTTACAGCTCATCCAGATTCAGGAGAGGTGAAAAGGTATTCTTGCTGATAGTGGTGATCTGGTTTTTCCTCAGGACCCTGCAAAGAGCAAAAACAGATTCATAAATATGGGGGGTGGGGGGGAATTCTCTATATGGCGCCAAATGTTACACACTAAATTCTCGGCATGAAAAAAGCTTTCTAACAGATGTAAGGCACTAAAAAGGTGCAGAAACAGCAGTTCTACCTGTAAACACACTTACGTGTCCATTTATAGAATAGTGTGTAAGTGTTTTGTGCAGATCTGCAAAGGGGACACTGCCATGGGAGGGGCATGGGCAGGTCATGGGCATTCCCTTAAAATGCACACAGTGTTATAGTATTCGGAGATCTGCGCCGAACATGTGTGCAGGGATTTACACCTGGTTTCAGTTGGTGTGACACGTTGCACCCACATTTCAGCACAACTCCCGGCACCACATGCAATTCTATAATAGGTGTCACTCCCAGAACACCCGTTATAGAAAATTTTTTTCGACACTGAATTTTGAGCACCATTTATAGAATTTCCTCCATGAAGCATAAAGGACCGAATAGGCAGTGACAGAATAATTTATGTGAATTTGCCTGATGCAGACACTCTGCTCCTTATTATTAGGTTATCTTATGAGACAAAGTACTTGGTAAATGAAGAAAGGTGTTTTTGATTATGAAATAAAGCTTGATTAAACAAAATATAGTGAAGGCCCGATGGAGGTAATTCTATAATGTATGCTCACTCCTCCCTTCTCAGGAGAAGCAAGGAAGCAGAAACCAAGAGAAAGAAGAGAACTGAGGCGCAGATGATCAAAAGCAAACGTGGGTGCTAGAGGCCATTAGCATCAGACTAGCGCCAACGTTTGCTTATGTCCCAGGATGAGAGCCGGCGAGCGTGTCTAACAACTCGAACACCGGCTCTGAACGCTAATAGCATGCAAATGCATGCTAAACAGGGACATTGGTATTCCTCACCAATGCTCAGTGGGCATCGCACCAAACTAGTGCTTTGCTACCGCTGTAAACCCTACACCAGCTTGGAGCTGGCATTAGGGTTTACTAGAGCATTGGGACGGAATGGGGAGCCCTGTCCAGCATGCATCTGCAAGCTAGCAGGCCCACCCATATCCCCTGAACAGATGACCCGAACCTGACCCCCCTATCCCAAGCTGGCGACACTGGGGCTGGAGGTCCAGTGGCAAGGACATAGGGAGCTGGAGATCCAGACCTGTCGAACTAGTGCAGGAGGATTGTGCCTGAGTGCATGTTCAGGCACAATCCTCCAGCACTTTCCCCCTATGATCAGAGATAGTAACATGCTTAAATTTGCATGCTATTATTTCTGATCATAGGGGCGGTATAGCCCCATGCTCTTCTTGCGCTATTTTTAGAACGCTGTTTGGAACAGTGCAGGGCTTCTGATCATCTGCCTGTGAGGGTTGTGCTTCCAACCTAGGAAGGGGAAACCTGAGCTCTAGCAGAAAAGGAGAGCCCCCTGCAGAGGTGCCTATAGAGTCCAGAGGTGAAATCCAGCACCAAGTGAGTGACAAAAGGAATCTGGTGTGAGAGACCATGCTAGAGGAAGGTGGAATGGGCTGTAGGGATAACTAGGATATAAAGACACAGTGAGAACATCTTCCAGAATTGAAGGGAGCCATAGAATGTTAGCCAGCTGAGCAGATCTAGACCAACTGAAAGAGAGACATAGCCAGAAGCGCTGCTGGGGAACAGAAAGGGAGAAAGAGAGAGAGAGAAAAGACTGAAGACTGCCGGAGAGAGAAGGTGCTGTGTGAAATCCAGCTGTAGGAGACAGCATGAGAAAGAAGTTCTGAACAGAGTGAGAAGCTGAGTACAGTGGTGCACCGTTAGTAAGCACACCATTAAAGCGCCTGATCATTTTATACTTGGCAATATCCTGCCTCCCAAAATCATAAAATTAATGCAAGGCACTCTATAATGCACGGTAATTTGTACTGAAAATGACCTGGCGGTAGCGGCAACAAACTTCTTTGGCTTGGAAATGAAGCAAAGCAACATCTTTTATGCTATAGTATTTCATTATTGTTCCAGTAATAAGCGCACCGATAGTACACGGTTACATAGCCATGCCTCCCGAACATCGCGTACTAACGGTGCTCCACTGTAGTTAGTTCAGAAAGCAATCCTGAAAGCTGCTCCAGTGTGCCAGTAGAGAAAGATTGCATAAATAAATAAATTACAAACTGTGCCTACAGAACACATACATAGGGACAATGAGAGGCTTATTTTTGAAAGAGAAGGATGCCCATCTTTCGACACAAATCCTTCTCATAATCGAAAGGTGATTTTGGGCGTCCCCAACTGCTTTCCGTTGCGGGGATGACCAAAGTTCACGGGGGTGTGTTGGAGATGTAGCGAAGGCGGGACTTGGGTTGTGCTGAGGATAATACATCTCTGACTGTATTATCAAAACGAAAGATGGACGTCCATCTTGTTTCAATAATACGGGTTTCCCTGCCCCTCCACTGGGATGTTTTGCGAAGACGTCCTCAGCAAAACTTGGGTGTCCCTTTCGATTATGCCCCTCTGAGTGTTATTAAATTTTCTTGTTAGATAGTGTCACAAAATTTACCAAGGTTTGAATCAGGATCAAGAATGAATATTTTATATCACATTCAGACTGCGTGCTGTATATCTCAGTGAGGGAGGGGAAGACATAGTAAAGTGGAACTTAGCAAGTAAAATGTTGTAATAATACTTTTGGATTGTTCAGTAATGATTTGATAATGAATATGACTGTTGGGCAGACTAGATGGACCATGCAGGTTTTCATTTGTCATCCTTTACTATTTTACTATGTTCCACTGTGGGGAGGGAACATTTACACATACATTACAAGAAAAAATTGAACGTAGTTAGGGTTTTCTCTTCCTTTGAATTTTTAAATTAGGGAGATAGGTTTCAGTGAGAGTCAAAAGGCTTGGAGAAGAGCCACACCCTCACTGCATCAGCAAGTATTACCCAGCGGAAGGGTACCAAAGACACATGAGCTCATTACCATATATACTTGAATATAAACCAAGATTTTTGGAAAAGGGCTAAAAATGGGATCTTGGTTTATATTCAAGTCTCTCCTCTCTCCATGCTACCTGATGACCGGCATTTCTTCCTCTACCCTGCCCTCCCTGCAATAACCAACATTTCTTGCCTCCACCCCGACCCCAATAATTGCATTTCTTGCTCAACCCACCCTCTGCAGCAACCAACATTTACCAATTCCTCTGCTTCCCCCACCCCCCCAATATCTGTCTTTTCACTCTTACTTGCTTCTTTGGCAGATGCTGACAATTTTATGTGCTGGACTGGTGCGGGGCCTTGAGCATCTGTGCATACTCAAGGCCTACTAGCTTCTGCCCTCTTGGAGAGGGCGAAAGCTGGCATGGCCTTGAACATATATAGGTGCTCATGGCCCTATACCAGCCCCATGCAAAACTTTATCAGCCTCTGCCGAAGAAGCAAGTAAGAGTGAAAAGCCGGGTATCGGGAGAGGGGTGGGCAGGGTAGCTGGGAAATGTTGGTTGCTGCAGGGGGAGGGTTGAGAACGAAATGCGATCATCAGAGTTGGGGTTGGGGTGGAAGCAGGAAGTGTTGGTTATCGCATGGGCGCACAATAGAGGAAAAAATGCCAGTCATATGGGGGGAGGGATTGGACAACAGAAGCAGTCTCTTTACATTAGAGTGGATAATGTCGGTTGCTGGGGCGGGGGGAGGAGGCAGAGTTGAAAGTGAAGGCGAGGGTGAGAAATGACACTTGAAGATAAACCCCCTGGTTTATACTTGAGTTAACAGTTTTCCCTTCTTTTTTGGGGAAAACTGTTATCTCAGTTTATACTCAGGTTAATATTTGAGTATATATGGTAATTCTGGATGCTCACACACTTTGGAGTACTCCAGTACACATTCATTCTGGGAGTAAGGGTGGCACTACATCTAGGGGGAATTCTATAAGATGATGTTTAATATTAGGCATGACCAACACACATAAATATCAGTATTTTATTTGTCCTTTTACTAAGCTGCGGTAAAAAGTAGTCTTAGCACGCCCTTGCCTGAGTTTTTCCCATGCACTAAGGCCATTTTTACCACAGCAGTAAAATGGCCAATTTTCTATTTTTTGCATTAATGGCCATGTGCTATTGTTGCCATGAGAATGCGGCCACTACAAAAATTACCATGTGACCACTTACCGACACCTATTGTAGGCAGTAATAGCTCACCCAGTAATCCTGGGCTAATCAGTAGTATATGGTAATGTAGCCAAGCTAACTGATTAGTGCAAAAACACCCACTCTCCACCCCATGACACGCCCCCTAAAAAAAAAAATAAAAAGTACTTTTTAGCATGCACCGATTTGGCATTTACAGCAGGACACCTGAGCGTATCCCATGGTACGCCATTTTAAGCTAAGCGCATGGTAGAGCTTACCACAGCTAATTAAAAGGGCCCCCTAGTTATTTATGTGCACATATGTGGCAACATATGCATGTAATAGAGCTCCTATAAAATGCTAACTAGTATAAAAGTACACTTGTCATTTGCATGGCTCGTACTTTCACTATCTCATATATATTAGTTTTGGATATTCTAAAAACCTGACTGGCTGGGTGTCTTTGTTTGAGAACCCTTGAAATGGTTTGAAATACATTCTATTTGCAGTTCATATGAACATGAGTATACGTGTTTTTGAACTCAGACATACTGTGGTTCAGATTGAGTTAAATGCTAATGGAAAGAACATTATAGTACCTGTGACAGAACAGTGTGTTTTAAGCCTGTAAAACTGCCTTAATTAATTCTTGAAGTGTAGTTCTCTAGTTTGGCCAGCAGGTGGTGCATGTTTATGTTTCGAAGCTGCTGCAGAACCAAGGCTGTTTGTTTAAGCCTTTTGGAAAGGCAGTCTGCAGTATATTTTTAAAACTTGTTGTTCTGGGCTCTGATTGGCCTGGAGTTTGAAGCTACCCAGAAGTTACTGGTTTTGTGTTCAGTCTTAGCCAGGAAGAAAAGAGAGTAGGCTCGGTGAACAGTTATATGTCCTGATCTTCCCAGGTACTAATTAGTTAGAATACAAATGTTTAGATTGTGTTATAATTGATCCATATTTCAGTTACCTGTTATTGTTTGCTGATTGCACATTTTATGTTCATTGTTCAATATTTTTATGAGAATAAACACTGTTAGTTTGTTGTCTCTGCTATCTGGACTGATAAAGAATCCTGGTGGTTTGTTTTTTGGGTCTGTGGGTCTGGACTGATAAAGAATCCTGGTGGTTTGTTTTTTGGGTCTGTGGGTGCTTTCTGGGAACTGTGGGACCACTGGGAGTGTGGCCCCAGTAATTTAGAAATCACCGGGGATAATTTGAGAGTGGGAGATTCGCCCAGAGGTGGTTGTGACCCAGTCGGTGGGAGGAGGGTTGCGTGACAGTACCAAAAAACTCCTGTCATCATTGCTATATATTGCTACCTGTGGCAAATGTGTTTATTGGAGGCTAAGAACTTGGATAAAGGGATAACGAAAAAGCTTTCGGTGGAGCTTAATGTTACAGAATTGAGTTTTAATGGGAGGAATCAATATAATGTGGAAATGTGAAAAGCAGCTCATATTTCACTCAGCTCAAAGACTATCAACTAACCTATCATTTGTAAGTTACACTGTACTGCATGATGCAGGTATTCATTCAGAATTGTGCATAATTCTAATAATAATTCATATTTTGCATTTTGGTCTTGCTTTGCATTCTCTGGCTTAGGGAATATTAATGAATATGCATAAAAATACTTACAACACAGTTAAAGTATTACAGGAAGAGAAAGTGGTATTCTTTAAGCTGCGAATGTTGTTGCCTTCAAAATCTCTAGAAGTGAAAGACAAACACGATTATGTTACATGATAAGTACATAGTTTCCTCACTTCCACTGTTTTCCATTTCCTAGCTACTACTACTACTATCATTCCTATAGCATTACTATAAAGTCATATTGCACATAGACATAAGAAATGGTCCCTGATATGTGGAGTCTACAGTCCATTCAAAACAGAAAACAAGGCAAATAGGACATTTAGGAGGTTTCATTTGTAATGGGAATGCTTAAAACAAAGTGGGTATTAAGAGAAGAATAAGGTTTTAAGATGTGAATGCAGCCTCAAAAGGTGAGCTGTTAGGCCGGATTTGAATAGGGTGAGAGAGGGAGCTTGACCCACTGACTCAGAAAGTTTAATCTAGGTGCATGACACAGCTCTCTCTCTCTCTCTTCCCACTTTGTGCTCAGGGCTGATCCTGCCATTTAGGTATTGTCCTACGGCGGCTGAATTTGGGGGTGGGGTGGCAGCATCCTTATGTCTGGTGCAAGGGCAGTATTTTAATATAGTTGTCAGCACTGCATGAAGCCTTTAAGCAAGGCCTGTGCTCAAGTGCTGCTGCATTCCCCCTTACCCCCCCCAAAAGGAAGTCTGCATTGGAGGTAGTGGGACACAGCAGTGCCTGAGTGTGGTCCTGTACTGAAAGGCTTGTGTTGTGCTGAGTATAATTACAGCATTGGCTTGGGGAGAGGGAGGCCATTGTTAAGGGTGGCAGATCCAGCAGGGGGAAAGGAATGGAATGTGTTGCCAGATGGAAAAAATTTTCCCCGCCCAAAACCAGCCCAAAAACCACACAAAGTCATTTGCATACGAATGACAACATCAATAAATATTAAAGATGTCAATTTGCATACGAATGACATCATTAATAAATATTAATGAGGTCATTTGCATACAAATGGCATCATTAAGCCCGCCTCCGTGGGGGTTTCTATTGGCCGTGGCAAAACTAGCCAACCCATGGCCGTGCAAAAAAACCGCGGCCGGCCAAAAAATAAAGCCGCCCAAAATCCCGCAACCCGTACGTGGCGTAAAAAAGTTGCAGCGGGTCGCGGAAAGGAGCCCAATTGGGCGGGAAACCCGCAGCCCTGGCAACAGAAGAGAAAATGGAGTTGGGGGAGGGGTATGGAAGAGGAAATGATATGTTTACAGGAAAGAAATGTGTGTGCATGCCATCTCATGTACTTTCATGTCTGACACAATTTTATAAGAGTGTTTGGGGCTCATTTTCAAAAGAGAAAAAGTCTCAAAAATAGCATAAAGTGACATTTGGACATTTTGAGCATTGGCTCCTAAGATAGTAAAAGTTTGTTCCCTTGTCCTTGGTTATCAAACAGTGCTCACAGAAGGGAGAATTAAGAGGTTCTCCCAAGAAAAGCACCAGATTCTAGAGAACAATAAGTATTTTCTTTATCACTTGTTTCTCAAGACAATGCAGATTAGAAACATTATAGTTTGGAACTGGAATGTAATTTGCTGGAAATCCACCCTGAAGAATTGACAAATTTACTAAAATTCTCTTTCACTAAAGAAAATATTACCAAATCCATCTCTTTACAGACACGTTTTAACCAAATGGAATAAAAATCTTTGGAGCTATTCCTGTAATTTTTGGTTAATGGGAATTGAAATCTGTAGCTTCACCAATAGAATATCAGTTAATTGAGATGAAGTTTTACTGATTATTTGGACAAATTTATTTACAGTGATTTTTACAATGCCCTACATTGTTTTCTCATCAGTTGTGATGTCATTGTGGTTTATTGTATCATTGAGAATGTTGAAGGCATCTGCGCTTTTCAACTGCTGCAGTGATGGTAAAGTAGGAAGAGGTTTTTAAATGGTTAGTTTTGTCTCTTAATGTTAACCCATAGAGAAAATGCTTGGTGAAACATGTGGTTGGGGCATTTCCTCCAACTTTGCTTGTCAAACCTTATGGCTAAACCCAACTCAGAACTTAAGAGCTTGTTTCCTCATTATTGAATACTCTTTTTTCTGTGTACAGTCCATAATAAGTGATAGCAGATTGTCACTAGTCTAATTGTGAGCACAGTAGCCTAAGAACCAGGGGAGCCAGTCAGGGCTGCTGGGGGGGGGGGGGGGGGAGAATTCCCCAAGCCCAACCTCCATGGGGGGTAGGGGCTGGGCCTGGTGCCAGCATGCTTCTTCCTGCATGTCTGCTTCTGAGTCTGTCTCTCTTCTGCTTCTGTGTGTGATTGTATTAATGCGATAACCTGGGTGATCTGGGTTATCACGTTAATGCAATCATCCGGGTCCCAGAACATAGCAGCAGGACTGGAGACAACAGACTGAGGGAGGAGCAGTCAGACACAGGCAGATAAGGGGGCGGGCGTGGGCGATGTCTCAAACGTGGGGGGGGGGGGGGGGGCCCGAATGTGTGGGGGGTTGCGGAGGTCCTGTCCTGGGCCCGGCTGTGTCTGTTGGCGGCCCTGGAACCAGTTTCAATTTCTACTACAGCTCCTTGTGACTCTGGGCAAGTCAACTAATCCTCCATTGCCCTAGGTACAAAATAAGTACTTGTATTTAATTTATAAGCCACTTTGATCGTAACCACAATATATCAAATCCCATCCCTCTTCCCTTTAATTCTGTTAAGTTGCCTATTTGGAGTCTATTCTAGCCTACTTTTCTTTCTAGAATACTAGCATAACAGGTAAAAATACACACCTGTATGCTAGGTGTGAGGACTTACAGCAACCATACAGCTGGTGTAAATGTTTGCATTTAGACTTTGAAAGAATATGCATAAATCATAGTATTATATTTATTTGTTGCATTTGTACCCCACATTTTCCCACCTATTTGCAGGCTCAATGTGGCTTACATGGTACCGTGAAGGCGTTTGCCAACTCCGGTAGAGAAACAAAGACAAAGAAATGTTGTAGTCTAATAAGGTTCATAGTTACAGAGACATTGGGAATCGTAGAGAAGAAGAGATATATAGTGTTCATTACGAGCTTGGGTTACGTTGTGTTGCAGGGTTTAGGTACTTAAGTTGGGTCGGTAGGGTATGCCTTTTCGAACAGGTGGGTCTTTAGTGATTTCCGGAATTATATAATTTATATAATTTATATATTATATAATTTATATATATTATATAATTATATACATTATATAATTTATCCGCCTCATATTCAGCGCTATTTAACTGGTGAGAATGGCTGCTGATCGGTTAAATAGTGCTTAACTGGCTATCTGCTGATTTTCAGTGGGGAATTACCGGCTATCCCTCACTGAATATCCCCAGTTAGCAGCTAGTGGCTAGCTGGTTATAGTGCGTGATATAACCAGCTATCCACCAATTTTTAAAGTGGGTTTATCAGCCATATTTGACTGCATCAAACCCTGGAATATCTTTGGCCGGTTTCAGGATAACCAGCTACGTCTGAATATCGACATAGTTGGTAATCTTCAAACTGGCCAAAAATAAACCCGATATTCAATACCAGTCATCAGAAATGGCCCGGCATTGAATGTTTGGGCATAGTGCAGACCATGGGAGTTAGCCGGTCTAACTCACGTGGTATGAATATTGGCTCCTTATGCATGTAATTGTGCATCCCACCCATATTCCACCCAAACTCTACCCATGTGAATGCCCACCTACAAAGTACATACCATCAGATATTGGTGTGCACTTACAAAATAGTGCATAGATAGAACATTGTCGTTTGTGTGCACTGATGTCCGCATACATATGTAAATCATTAGAATACTGCCATTTACATGTGTTTTTGCCACCTAAATCTAGGCGACTCCTTACAGAGTTATCCCTACAAAGACTAATTGGTCCATTCAATCTGCACTGGTTTTCTACGAGTTTGGGTAAGTATTATTAATAAATATATGACACGTGGAGGGGCATAATTGAACGGGGTGCCCAAGTTTTCCTGAGGGCGTCCTCGCAGGACGTCCCCGCGAAGGGGCGGGGAAACCCGTATTATCGAAACAAGATGGGCGTCCATCTTTCGTTTCGATAATACGGTTGGGGACGCCCAAATCTCAACATTTAGATCAACCTTAGAGATGGTTGTCCTTAGAGATGGTCGTCCCCGGTTTTCGGTGATAATGGAAACTGAGGACACCCATCTCAGAATTGACCAAATCCAAGCCATTTGGTTGTGGGAGGAGCCAGCATTCGTAGTGCACTGGTCCCTCTCACATGCCAGGACACCAACCGGGCACCCTAGGGGCACTGCAGTGGACTTCAGAAATTGCTCCCAGGTGCATAGCTCCCTTAACTTGTGTGCTGATCCCCCCAACCCCCCCCCCCAAAACCCACTCCCCACAACTGTACAACACTACCATAGCCCTAAGGGGTGAAGGGGGCACCTAGATGTGGGTACAATGGGTTTGTGGTGGGTTTTGAAGGGCTCACATTTACCACCACAATGTAACAGGTAGGGGGTCCGCCTGGGTCCGCCTGCCTGAACTGCACTGCAGTACCCACTTAAACTGCTCCAGGGACCTGCATACTGCTGTGATGGAGCTGGGTATGACATTTGAGGCTGGCATAGAGGCTGGCAAAAAATATTTTTAAAGTTTTTTTTGAGGGTGGGACGTGGTTAGTGGCCACTGGGGGAGTAAGGGGAGGTCATTCCGATTCCCTCCGGTGGTCATCTGGTCAGTTCGGACATCTTTTTGAGGCTTGGTCGCAAGAAAAAATGGACCAAGTAAAGTTGGCCAAGTGTTCGTCAGGGACACCCTTCTTTTTTTCATTATCAGCTGAGGATGCCCATGTGTTAAGCAAGCCCCAGTCCCGTCTTCACTACACTTCAGACATGCCCCCAGGAACTTTGGACGTCCCTGCGATGGAAAGCAGTTGGGGACGCCCAAAATCGGCTTTCGATTATGCCGATTTGGGTGACCCTGTGAGAAGAACACCCATCTTCCGATTTGTGTCGAAAGACAGGCGTCCTTCTGTTTTGAAAATAAGCCTGCTAGACACCAATTGGTCCATCCTCTGGTTTTCTACCACTTTGAACAGATAAGAATATAAATTCCCAGAAACAACTTTACTCCCTCCCAACATTTCTTATTTAACCTTTTAATCCCGTTTCTACCACTACCCTCTCTCTATTTGTCCCAAGCCATATCCAAAATATGTCACAATGCTGGCTTCTACAACCTCCATTGGTGGACCACTTTAGACCTTCTCACTTTCCTGTTTGATTGTTACCAGACCAACATTTACTCCAATATCCAATACCTCTTCCACGACTTATTACCAAACAAAAGAACATAAATTAAATAATCCAAAGATAAAAATCCCAAGTATTATTATATCCCTACCTCAGGTACAGCCTTGTTACAGGAGGATTTGAACCTTAGCTTGCATGGAGTCACTGCTTGAAGTCTCACAAACATAAGTATCAAATATATAGTTTACATACATCACAATAACAACATACTTACCAGAGCCTCTTGAGTTTGAATAGCCAGAAATATATCGTTTTGTTCAAACAGCAATCAGGAAGAGCTCACTGCAAAGCTGAGAGGATGCTAGCAAACTTTACAAAGTAGGGAACTTTGGACTTTCTGCTGTCCTAAGAAACCAGTGACTATTGGAGCAGAAATCAAGCAATTTACCTACTTGAGAATACTTTCCATCCATCAATATTGTTCAAGCAGGGGCTAATTTCCCATTAGTTAAAGAAGTCAACTAAGGTCAGCTGCTCCACCATTGGAAGTTCACCCTGTCACTGGAAGTGGTGATCCTGCAGGGCCTCATCCTTAGTTTAGAACTTCTGGTAAATGTGACATTGAGGAGTGTCCTTCTGAGCTCATCAAAACTGGCTGACCAAGTGCATATTGCATACACTCTGTCTATCATATTAACAAATACGGAATAAATATTCAGTCGGCAGTGGTGAGCATTTTGCTGACTGCCAGCAGCATTATTCCTGGATATTCAAAGCTGGGCCATGTCCGGGCTTCGGCACTGAATATCTGATTTAGGCAGTGCTGACTAGCAGCCGATTAAGTCAATATTCAGAACTTAACTGACCAAAGGTTGCTGCATAAACACAGGTATGACTGTACCATTTATGAGATTGCCGTGGCTAGTTAAGTACTGAACATCGATAGTTAACCAACCAAGTTAACTGTTGACTCCGCCCCTGAAATGGCCCCAAAACAGCTGGCTTTCATTTAGGCGCCAACTGCTAATTTTCAGCGGCAATAATCAGTTAAGTACCACTGAAAATTAGCAGATAGCCCCAAACAAGCGACTTAACTAGTAAGTGGCCATTTCTGGCCAGTTAAATCATTATATTGACCAGTACATGTCTCATATTATAATCACGGTGAATATCCTGAAAACCAGAGCAGTTAAGGGTACCTCTAAGACAGGGTTGCGAACCACTGGACAAAGGGGAGCTGCTCAATACGATGGTTAAGACCACCACTATGTTCATGTAAAGAATCTTGCTTAAAAACTTTAAATAGAGAAAAACATAATTAAACATGTGTACTAATAAGAAACTTACAGCCAGTTTAATTTAGACATGTACTGACAGAGTGGTTTATCAGGCAGTTGTTCAAGCGAATTGTTCAGCATAACTCTGGGGAGAAAAAGCAGAAAAAAAAAGAATATGAGACACATAAAGACAAGATGGATATGCCGGCTATGGAACTAAGTAGTGATTTAGGACCACATCTGTTGACCTCCAGAAGTATGTGCAAGTAACAGAAAGAAGGACCTTTCCAGTCAGAAGAATCAGTACTGGAATCAAGTGGAAAAAATTAAAGGACAATGGTGGGTTAGGTGACTTGCCCAGAGTCACAAGAAGCTGTAGTGGGAATTGAACCCTGTTTCCCAGGATCTTTCATTGCATTAACCACTAGACTAATCCTCCACTCCACACTTACACCCAGAATTGACAATTAGCGGTACCAATCACACACATAAATGTTATTATTCTATAACTTACACGCACAATTAGCACCTATCTTCAGCCGCCAATTTATAAAATTGCCCTTCATGTACATCTGATCCAGAGTTTTAAAATTACTGGTAAGCACGAGTTATCTTACCGTGTGGCCATTTCTTTGGGGCATTTTACCCGCTGCGGTAAAAAGGGCCCTGGCGCAGGAAAAATGGCCCCTGCCACTACCACAGGGCCCTTTTCCCCACAGCTTAGTAAAAGGACCCTTGAGTCAGTCCTTTTGATGTATCAGAGTTAGACAAAATGATATTCTGCTTTGCAATAATTTCAGATGGAGATGATTGTTAAGATCAGTTATGCTCTACTATGGCCCGGAGTTCAGGTGCCTGGAAGGAAGAACATGCCAAAACTTAGGGTTTCATTCTTACCTAAATATTTTTGCTGATACTTAGCAAAATCACCATACGTGAAAATATTCACCACAGTCTTTACTTATCTCTAGAAAACCTGGAAACTGGAGAAACCAGCAGGGTTTTTGCAATCTTTCTTTCACCATTTTTTAAGTTAAAAAAGAGGAACAGTCTGCAAAACCTAGGGCAAGGTAATTTTTTTGCTCATTTTCATATTTGTAATAAATAATTCTCCTCCCAAATCACGTGGGAGTTTTCTGCAATTTATTTCACAGAAGAGAAAACTCTACGTTTGTCAAGAATACTTTTAATTTCTACCCACCAGAAATCTCAAAATTCTCAGGGAAAATACATTTTTTTTAAAATATGAAAGTGACATTTTCTTTTCAAGGATGTGTACCTCTGTTTTAGTTTCAGGTATCTGTAGGGAGGTTTCCAATAAAGGGGATCAATTTTAAAGGCATTTTTGTAGGTAAAGCAGTGCTTAATGCATAGAAATGACCTGTTTATGAGGTGATTTTGGATATGGGGGCACTGACCTTGCAAGCACATATTGCTCATGCCTGTTCTCTGTATGTATTTTATTAATTTTTAAATAATTTTAAAATATTTTATAATTTTTTCTTGTTATTACTTGATAATTATTTATGATTTATCATTGTATGCTCTTGCTGTAGTTTTACGCCTGATGCAGTCTGTGGATGAAATGTGGCCACGTTGTGTAACTGGTCCAATAAACCACTTCTCTCTGTTTTATTGCTGATCTGCTTTGTATGACTTACAGTAATCTATAAGTTATGTGTGTATGTGGTAGCACCACCCATGTTCCTCATGCTCCACCCATGAGTCTGCTCCCCTTGCAGTTATGTGCTTTGCTACTTACATGTGCCCTAACACAGTAGTGATTAGTCACTTTGCTGCCACTTATGCATGTAAGTGTAGACTTACCCAGATAGTACTGGTATTCTGTACATTTATTTGTGCGAGGTTGTATAAATGGGGCCACCCAGTTGTAGAATTGCCCTTCACATGGGTAATACTTTGCAAGTAAAGCCTGTATATGTGTTTTACCTGCTGTTTGAGGAGGTGTTCTTGAAAGCAAGATTAGGGGTAGGACATGCATGCTTTGGATGTTCAAACGTATCCTCATGATTTAGTAAAGGTCACCACAAATTGTGCATACAAATTTTGGAATGTTCCCAATTTGCTTGCAAAATTTAATTGAATAACAAGCCAATTACTGATGTTTTATACTGCTTTGTAATTGTAAAACATAACTGTAATTTTTCCTAATTGTAAGCCACATTAAGCCAAAACTTGTTTTTGGATAATTGTGGTATAAAAGAATGAATAGGTAATGAGATTTATTTTGATTTTGCTGACACCTTTTTCAGTAGTAGCTCAAGGTGAGTTGGAGAAGTTCTGGAGAAGGGAAGTTGTGGGTAACTTCAGATTTTTGCCAAACCGTACACACAGCCTTTTTAAAGGTAGAGTGTTTATCGAATAAAGGTGTGTTTAATCCAATATTCTTCAAGGACTGATATTGCCACACAACATATACATGGTGTAACAGACTCCTGACGCAGGCCAGTTGGGCCGAAACACAGCTGTGTCGAGTCATATCACCTCAATAAATTGATTTAATTTTTTCATTTTTCTTGTGTCGTCTTTCTGATTTTTTTATATTTTGATTTCAATTTTGTTCTCAGAGTTTTTTCCTTTCTTGTGTGAATTTTTAAAATTTTTCATTTCCTTTTTTCCTGTTTTTCATTTATTTTTAGTTTTTCATCTTTTTCTTTTCCATTTTCTACGTTTTTTGCGTCATCTTCGCTGTGTCTGATTATTGTTGTTTTTTTGCGAAGACAGGTTTCTTCTTTGAGTTCTCCACGCTTTGTGGATTCTCTATTGACTGTAATTACAGAATAACAGTCCTCCATGTGCAAATGTAGGTGTGCACATTTGCACCACATTTTCATAATACTTAAGTGTTATTCTATAAACAGCGCTGAACTGTAGGCATAGCTCACAGAATAATGCTTAAGCGTTTTTTGGTCAGTGCAAATTTTATAGGTGCCATTTACTGAATCTACTCCTACAGTGGTGGAAATAAGTATTTTATCCCTTGCTGATTTTGTAAGTTTGCCCACTGACAAAGACATGAGCAGCCCATAATTGAAGGGTAGGTTATTGGTAACAGTGAGAGATAGCACATCACAAATTAAATCCGGAAAATCACATTGTGGAAAGTATATGAATTTATTTGCATTCTGCAGAGGGAAATAAGTATTTGATCCCCCACCAACCAGTAAGAGATCTGGCCCCTACAGACCAGGTAGATGCTCCAAATCAACTCGTTACCTGCATGACAGACAGCTGTCGGCAATGGTCACCTGTATGAAAGACACCTGTCCACAGACTCAGTGAATCAGTCAGACTCTAACCTCTACAAAATGGCCAAGAGCAAGGAGCTGTCTAAGGATGTCAGGGACAAGATCATACACCTGCACAAGGCTGGAATGGGCTACAAAACCATCAGTAAGACGCTGGGCGAGAAGGAGACAACTGTTGGTGCCATAGTAAGAAAATGGAAGAAGTACAAAATGACTGTCAATCGACAAAGATCTGGGGCTCCACGCAAAATCTCACCTCGTGGGGTATCCTTGATCATGAGGAAGGTTAGAAATCAGCCTACAACTACAAGGGGGGAACTTGTCAATGATCTCAAGGCAGCTGGGACCACTGTCACCACGAAAACCATTGGTAACACATTACGACATAACGGATTGCAATCCTGCAGTGCCCGCAAGGTCCCCCTGCTCCGGAAGGCACATGTGACGGCCCGTCTGAAGTTTGCCAGTGAACACCTGGATGATGCCGAGAGTGATTGGGAGAAGGTGCTGTGGTCAGATGAGACAAAAATTGAGCTCTTTGGCATGAACTCAACTCGCCGTGTTTGGAGGAAGAGAAATGCTGCCTATGACCCAAAGAACACCGTCCCCACTGTCAAGCATGGAGGTGGAAATGTTATGTATTGGGGGTGTTTCTCTGCTAAGGGCACAGGACTACTTCACCGCATCAATGGGAGAATGGATGGGGCCATGTACCGTACAATTCTGAGTGACAACCTCCTTCCCTCCGCCAGGGCCTTAAAAATGGGTCGTGGCTGGGTCTTCCAGCACGACAATGACCCAAAACATACAGCCAAGGCAACAAAGGAGTGGCTCAGGAAGAAGCACATTAGGGTCATGGAGTGGCCTAGCCAGTCACCAGACCTTAATCCCATTGAAAACTTATGGAGGGAGCTGAAGCTGCGAGTTGCCAAGCGACAGCCCAGAACTCTTAATGATTTAGAGATGATCTGCAAAGAGGAGTGGACCAAAATTCCTCCTGACATGTGTGCAAACCTCATCATCAACTACAGAAGACGTCTGACCGCTGTGCTTGCCAACAAGGGTTTTGCCACCAAGTATTAGGTCTTGTTTGCCAGAGGGATTAAATACTTATTTCCCTCTGCAGAATGCAAATAAATTCATATACTTTCCACAATGTGATTTTCCGGATTTAATTTGTGATGTGCTATCTCTCACTGTTACCAATAACCTACCCTTCAATTATGGGCTGCTCATGTCTTTGTCAGTGGGCAAACTTACAAAATCAGCAAGGGATCAAATACTTATTTCCACCACTGTATGTATGTATTTTAAACCAGAATAACTTGTGTTCCCCAGGTATAAATATGAGAGCACAGTTTTCCTGTTGGAATTGTCAAAGTTGAAGAAAGTGTGCACTTTCATGTCAAAAATCTGGCAAGGTCTGCACAGAAAAAAAGGTGCATACTTTTTTACACCGTTATAAAATGACACCTTAGCTAGTACTCTGAGTCCAGCAATTTATAAAGACTTTTTGTTCATCATTTTCTTTCAAAACTTACAAAAGAATAAGGGAGTTGAGACCATAAAAGGTTTGCGGGGAGATTTTCTGGATCCTGTTGCTCTCGATGACTCTGTGAGCACAAAGGCGAACAAGAAAAAGAAGAGTAATTAGTTTAATATACAGTTTTGTAGCCATGGAATTCAAGAATAAGTTTTTATCCCTTGCAAAATTCTCCTCCCAACATCCACATATAAAGAGGTCAATTATGAAAGCAATCTTGCCAACTAACTAAGGAGTTAGGCCAGCTAGATCTGGGCTTTTGAAAACATAGGTCCACCAAGTTGGCAATTTTATAAGGGATAACTATCTGGAGCCTATTCTATAAAGGAAATAGATGCCTACTTTCCTTTACAGAAAACTACTGTAGCAGTGCAAAGATGTGCATCTATTTTAGGTGGAGCCTTGGAGTAAGAACTGATTAAAAAAGGACCGTAGGTCTACATAAAACAAATCCCCAAAAGATGGTGGAAATTCAGAAGATAGACTCAACACGGTTCTGTGTTTTGGCACTAAGGGGTAGATTCTGTATATGGCGCCTGAAAAATCTGTGCACTAAATAAATACGCCTAGGCATATTTAAAGTATGCCTACATTTGATAGAATAGGGTTAAATTTCCGCATGGTATATAGAATAAGCCGAGCGCCGCTCCACATGACCAAATTTAGTTGCATTCATTTAGGCCATGTTTTATTTGACGTAAATCCTGATGCCTATATTAGGTGCAGAGCAGATGTATTCTGTAATAATGCACATAGATTTTAGAAATGCCCATTCCACGTCCTCTTTTCAACTGTGCAACTTGGAATTTACATGCAGCACATTACATAAGTACATAAGTAATGCCACACTGGGAAAAGACCAAGGGTCCATCGAGTCCAGCATCCTGTCCACGACAGCGGCCAGTCCAGGCTAAGGGCACCTGGGAAGCTTCCCAAACGTACAAACATTCTATACGTTATTCCCGGAATTGTGGATTTTTCCCAAGTCCATTTAGTAGCGGTTTATGGACTTGTCCTTTAGGAAACTGTCTAACCCCCTTTTAAACTCTGCCACACTAACTGCCTTCACCACGTTCTCCGGCAACGAATTCCAGAGTTTAATTACACGTTGGGTGAAGAAAAATTTTCTCTGATTTGTTTTAAATTTACTACACTGTAGTTTCATCGCATGCCCCCTAGTCCTAGTATTTTTGGAAAGCGTGAACAGATGCTTCACATCCACCTGTTCCACTCCACTCATTATTTTATATACCTCTATCATGTCTCCCCTCAGTCGTCTCTTCTCCAAGCTGAAAAGCCCTAGCCTCCTTAGTCTTTCTTCATAGGGAAGTCGTCCCATCCCCGCTATCATTTTCGTCGCCCTTTGCTGCACCTTTTCCAATTCCATTATATCTTTCTTGAGATGCGGCGACCAGAACTGAACACAATACTCAAGGTGCGGTTGCACCATGGAGCGATACAACACATTATAACATCCTCACACCTGTTTTCCATACCTTTCCTAATAATACCCAACATTCTATTCGCTTTTCAAGCCGCAGCAGCACACTGAGCAGAAGGTTTCAGTGTATTACAGTATAAATCTTAATGCCAATTAGTTCTGATAATTGCTTGTTAATACTCAGTTGACAGCGCTGATTAGCTAGTTAAACAATGAAGTTATGCGCATTGTCATATTTGATTTTCACATGGAAATTAAGACGCGATATATAGAATTTGGGGGTATGCGTCTGCATCGGGAGTCAACAATGATCTGGATGATTTAAAACACTGATCGGATGTTAAGTAATCTTCAAAGGGAAATAATCGTATGAATACTGTCTCTGTTTCAAGCTGTGAGAAAATTTACACCATACAGCTGGACCCCCAACATTTTTCCAAATAACCCCAAAACAAATGTATTATTACAAAACTAGTAAAAAAGCCCCGTTTCTGATGCAAATGAAACGGGGGCTAGCAAGGTTTTCTTCTGTGTGCATGTGGGAGTGTGTGTGTCCCTGCCCTCTCTGCCCTCCCTCCCCTCCCCCCTCTGAGTCATTCATTGTTACAGAGAGAGCGATTTGATTTCCTGCTTTGCTGTTTTCCCTCACTGTTTGTGTTAGAGAGAGAGCGAGGGCGGGGCAGACACTCATGGGGAAACCGGATATCTCTCCCCCTTCACACTTCCGGCTGGAGGCTTCATAGAACATTAGTGTTGCCTTTTATATATAGAGATATTACTATTATTGACAGGTGTTACTGCAAGATGCTTTAAAAACTGGATGATCCCTGTTTTCAAAACAATGTCGTTCAGGAAGTGATCATTAAGATCTATTTTAGCAAAATGGCATTTAGTCAGTGTCGTTGAAGACTTTATGAATGTGTCAAGGTTGTAGGAGGGCACTTTGAACACAAATTATGAGTAAACTAAGAACCCCCCCACCCCATTATACTAATGTATTTTCAAAGGTCATACTAAAATGGTTAAAGAATTGCAAAGTATGTTGAAACTGTGTAAGAGGTCCCGTTTTTTCTGGATACTGTGCAGATTGCTAAGAAATGCATGTAAACTATGATATTCTATAATTTAACCTATGTTTGCGCCCTATCCATGCTCCACCCAGAGCCTGCACACGTGTATACCCATCTTTAAACTGTGGCACGTACATGTGTGTTTACAGAATAGCACTTAGCCAGTATGCTAGTCATGTACATGCACGTGTGCACATACATAGAAACAGAGAAAAATGTAGGCAGAAAAAGATCATATGATCTATGCAGTCTGCCCATCCATACCATCTACTCTCCCTGTCATTTCCTTAGAGATCTTATGTACTTCTCCCAAGCTCTCTTGAATTCAGGTACTGTTTTTGTCTCCACTATTTCCACTAGGAGGCCATTCCACAAATTCACCACCCCTTTTCAGGTTACTTCTGAGTCTATCCCCTTTCACCTTCATTCTATGCTCCCCTCGTTCCAGAGCTTCCTTTCAATTGATAGAGACTCGCCTCCTGTGCATTTATGCTGCATAAGTATTTAAATGTCTCTATCATATCTCCCCTCTCCCTCCTTTCTTCCAAAATATACATATTGAGATCTTTAAGTCTGTCCCCATACACTTTATGAAGACCACTGACCATTTTATTACAGGGGCGTAGCTACGTGGGCCTTAGATTTGGCCATGGACCCCCTGCCAACGAACCTCTCGACTCCCCCTCCAGCTGCCAACCCTCTCCCGCCGCTGCCACCGGCTATCTTTGCTGGAGGGGGAGTCGAGAAGGTCTTCTTCCGGCGTGGCCGCGTTGCTGGTTGATGTGCAAGGCTTCGTTCTGGTTCTGTAAGTCTGATGTCCTGCATGTTGTACGTGCAGGACGTCAGACTCACAGAACCAGAATGAAGCCTTGCACATCAGCCAGCAATGCGGCCGCGCCGGAAGAAGAGGAACTTCAGCTGGTGGCGGTTGGGGTCCCCTGCCAGCAAAGGTAGCTGACGGCGATGGCAGCGGCGGGGGAGGGTTGGTGGCGGCGGGAAGGGGGGTTGAAAGGGTTGGCGGCGGGGGGGTCAAAGTTGGTGGCGGCGGTGGCAGGTCAAAAATGGCGGGGGGGCGGGGGGGGGGTCAGCAGTGCCGGGGGAGGGGCTAAAATGTGCCCTCTCACCTCGGCTCTGGACCCCCCTCACGCCGAAGTCTGGCTACGCCCCTATTTTAGTAGCTGCCTCTGGACCAACTCTATCCAGTTTATATCTTTTTGAAGGTGTGGTCTCCAGAATTATAGAATATTCTAAATGAGGTCTCACCAGAGTCTTATACAAGGGCATCATCACCTCCTTTTTCCTACTGGCCAATCATCTCCCTATGCATCCAAGCATCCTTCTAGCTTTCACTGTTGCCTTTTCTACCTGTTTGGCCACCTTAAGATCATCAAATATGATCACACCCAAGTCATGCTCCTCTTTTGCGCACAAAATTTATTCACCCCCTAAACTGTACTGTTCCCTCGGGTTTTTGCAGCCCAAATTCATGACCCTGCATTTTTTAGCATTAAATCTAAGCTGCCAAATTCCAGACCATATTCGTGGGTATATGACTAGAATACCGGTATTTACACGCATATGTGCAGTCTAACTTTAGGCAGCTCCTTATAGAATTACCAAGAGGAACTTTGTGGAATATCTAATGGGTGCAACTTCACTAAACTGCCTTATGGCAAGATAGATGTTTGCAATTTTTATATATGTATGTATCCCTGCCAACCTTTTAAAATGCAACTATAGTGTACTCAAAATTGGTAGGAGCCAGCTACAAAGATATCCTATATAATAATTCTCACCTCCAACGTTCTGACCTGCCTGGGACCGTGGCTTCCTCGGAGTTGGTCAGGAAGGCTCCGTAGATCAGACTGACATCACTGGCCACATTATGACGTGACCCTAGCAGACCAACTCCGAGGGAGCCACGGTCCCAGGCAAGAAAGCACGTTGGAGGTGAGAATTACTGGTAGTGCTACTACTACTACTACTACTATTTAGCATTTCTATAGCGCTACAAGGCATACGCAGCGCTGCACAAACATAGAAGAAAGACAGTCCCTGCTCAAAGAGCTTACAATCTAATAGACAAAAAATAAATAAAGTAAGCAAATCAAATCAATTAATGTGACCGGGAAGGAAGAGAGGAGGGTAGGTGGAGGCGAGTGGTTACGAGTCAAAAGCAATGTTAAAGAGGTGGACTTTCAGTCTAGATTTAAAGGTGGCCAAGGATGGGGCAAGACGTAGGGGCTCAGGAAGTTTATTCCAGGCGTAGGGTGCAGCGAGACAGAAGGCGCGAAGTCTGGAGTTGGCAGTAGTGGAGAAGGGAACAGATAAGAAGGATTTATCCATGGAGCGGAGTGCACGGGAAGGGGTGTAGGGAAGGACGAGTGTGGAGAGATACTGGGGAGCAGCAGAGTGAATACATTTATAGGTTAGTAGAAGAAGTTTGAACAGGATGCGAAAACGGATAGAAAGCCAGTGAAGGGTCTTGAGGAGAGGGGTAGTATGAGTAAAGCGACCCTGGCGGAAGACGAGACGGGCAGCAGAGTTTTGAACCGACTGGAGAGGGGAGAGGTGACTAAGTGGGAGGCCAGCAAGAAGCAGATTGCAGTAGTCTAAACGAGAGGTGACAAGGGTGTGGATGAGGGTTTTGGTAGAGTGCTCGGAAAGAAAGGGGCGGATTTTACGGATGTTGTAAAGAAAGAAACGACAGGTCTTGGCGGTCTGCTGGATATGAGCAGAGAAGGAGAGAGAAGAGTCAAAGATGACCCCAAGGTTTCGAGCTGAGGAGACAGGGAGAATGAGAGAGCCATCAACAGAAATAGAAAACGGGGGGAGCGGGGAGGTGGGTTTGGGGGGGAAAATGAGAAGCTCGGTTTTGGTCATATTTAATTTCAGGTGGCGTTGAGACATCCAGGCAGCAATGTCAGACAAGCACGCTGAAACTTTGGTTTGGATGCAAGGTGAGATATCAGGGGTAGAAAGGTAGATTTGGGAGTCATCAGCATAGAGATGGTAGGAAAAGCCATGGGATGAGATTAATGAACCAAGGGAAGAAGTGTAGATAGAAAAGAAGAGGGGACCAAGAGCAGAACCCTGAGGTACGCCGACAGGCAGAGGGATAGAGGTAGAAGAGGATCCACCAGAGTGAACACTAAAGGTGCGGAGGGAGAGGTAGGAAGAGAACCAGGAAAGGACAGAGTCCTGGAATCCAAGTGAGGACAGGGTATCGAGAAGTATGCTGTGATCGACAGTGTCAAAAGCAGCGGAAAGATCAAGAAGAATGAGGATGGAGTATTGACCTCTGGATTTAGCCAGTAATAGGTCATTGGAGACTTTAGTAAGCGCAGTTTCGGTTGAGTGGAGAGGGCGAAAACCAGATTGTAGTGGGTCAAGAATAGCATGTGAGGAGAGAAAATCAAGGCAGCGGCGGTGAACAGCACGCTCAAGTAATTTGGAGAGAAAAGGAAGGAGGGAGATGGGTCGGTAATTAGAGGGACAAGTAGGGTCAAGTGAAGGCTTTTTAAGGAGAGGTGTGACCACAGCATGTTTAAAGGCAGCAGGGACAGTCGCAGTGGAAAGTGAGAGGTTGAGAATGTGACAGATAAAAGGAATAAGAGTAGGAGAGATGGCATTAAGAAGGTGGGTGGGAATGGGATCAGAGGAACAGGTGGTACATTTTGAGGAAGAAAGGAGAAGTGTAGTTTCCTCAATAGTAACTTCAGGAAAGGAGGAAAGGGAATGAGGGGAAGGAGAGAGAGGGGAACGGACTAGTGGAGGGAGAGCTGGTGAGGTAGAGAAAGCAAGGTTTATCTTTTGAACCTTGTTGTGAAAGAATTCAGCAAGGGTCTGAGGAGATAATGAAGGGGGAGTTGGGGGAGGGGGCACCTTGAGGAGAGAGTTCAATGTGGTGAAGAGAAGTCGAGGATTAGAGCCAAGAGAGTTGGTCAGTTGGATATAATAATCCTGTTTGGCACGTAAAAGAGCAGATTGGAAGGAGGTCAGCATGAACTTAAAGTGTAAGAAATCAGCAAGGGCCCGAGATTTCCGCCAGAGGCGTTCGGCAGAGCGGGTACAGGAACGTAGGTAGCGGATATTAGAAGTCAGCCAAGGTTGGGGTTTTGTACGCCTTACAGGGCGGGTCATCAAAGGTGCAAGAGTGTCTAAGGCAGAGGATAGAGTATTGTTGTAAGAAGAAACAGCCTCGTTGACAGACGTGGATGGTGCCACAGTAGAGAGGAGGTTTGAAACATGGGAGGATAGAGATGAAGGGTCAATATCGTGAAGATTCCTAGATAAATTAGATAAGATAGGACGGGACTGGGAGGGAGGAGATTTAAGTGTGAAAGTTATAAGATGGTGATCAGAGGAGGGATGATCAGAGGCAAGGAAACTAGAAGGTGAACAGTTGGAGGAGAAGATGAGATCAAGACAGTGACCATTTTGATGAGTGGGGGAGGTGGAGCATAGTTGGAGATTAAAGGACGACGTTAAAGCGAGTAACTTGGAAATATAAGAGTTGGAAGGATCATTAGCAGGAATATTAAAGTCACCAAGGATGAGAGAGGGGAAGGAAGGATCATGGAAGAAGGCAAGCCAGGCGTCAAAGTCACTGAGAAAGGATGAAAGGGACTTATCAGGGGGACGATAAATGACCGCTATTCGAAGAGGCAGAGGAGAGAAAAGGCGGATAGAGTGGACTTCAAAGGAGGAAAAACAGTGAGATTGAGGTGGAAGAAGGGGTTGAAATCTGGAGGAGGGAGAGAGAAGTAGTCCAACACCGCCTCCACGGCCAGCAGGGCGAGGAGTATGTGAAAATAGATAACCGCCATGGCACAGGGCTGCGACTGAAGCAGAGTCATCAGGGCAGAGCCAGGTTTCTGTCATGGCGAGCAGATGGAGGTGACGCGAGATAAAGAGGTCCTGGATATAGGGGAGTTTGTTACAGATAGAGCGGGCATTCCATAGGGCGCAAGAGAAGGGCAGAGAAGAGGAGGGGAGTAGAGGAATAGAGATGAGGTTAGAGAGGTCACGGTGAGATCTGTAGAGTTTGGATAATAGTTGGTGAGGAGGGCCAGGATTGGGATTGATGTCACCAGCTGAGAGTAAGAGAAGGAGTAAAAGAGAGCGGAGGAGAGTAGGAGAGGTGTGGCCACGAAGGCGTCGAAGGCGAGAGGTATTTAGGTGGAATGGGGAAGGCAAGATGGAGGGAAGAAAGAGACGGAGATTAAAAGCCAAGAGGGAGGAAGAGGGTAGGAGAGAAGGTGAGGTGATGAAGTCAATGGATGGGAAGTGAGTTCCTGTAGCAGAGAGAGGTAGGGGGTGAGGGAAAAGATTAGGAAGGGACAGAGCTAGGAAGAGAATGTGAATAGGGGCCATAAACGATTAAGGTACTTTAGCAACTGGAAAAAGATTAGATACAAAGAGAAAAATGCCCCAACGGCGCGCGGCACCTAGAGCGGAGGCCCTGAGTGGATCGGGGTGGACCTGGGTGTCACCCCGGAGAAGGCTGTAAGGATATGCAGATGAGCTGCAAGTCCTCCACAGCACCTGAAAGGCAGCCGGTGGTAGAGGTGGGCACCTCTCAGCTGAGGAAAGGCTTACCAGGGGTTAGGCCGAAGCCAGCATTCCTCCCCCTGAGGGTCGTCTGATCCTAGCCAAAAAGCACCTGGAAACTCTGTGCACTTGGAGAGAAGGCCCTGGGAAGATTGGGGTGGAACTGGAGTCACCCCGGATACAGCTGTGAGGAAATGCAGAAGGGCTGCAAGTCCTCCACAGCACCTGGTGGGAGCGCTGGGCACCTAGAGCGGAGGCCCTGAGTGGATCGGGGTGGACCTGGGTGTCACCCTGGAGAAGGCTGTAAGGATATGCAGATGAGCTGCAAGTCCTCCACAGCACCTGAAAGGCAGCTGGTGGTAGAGGTGGGCACCTCTCAGCTGAGGAAAGGCTTACCAGGGGTTAGGCCGAAGCCAGCATTCCTCCCCTGAGGGTCGCCTGATCCAGTGCTGCTGAAGGAGCTCCATCGACGATAATGGCACCGCAAACACCCCCCTCCCTCCTTCTGTCGTTTCAGGACCCCCCCTCCCACTCCATCCCTCTCTGGCCCTCCCCTTCGAAAGAGCTGTCTGCTTAAAAGTTTTTACCTCCTGCATGCAGGGACGCCGCTTCTGACAGCTTTTTCTTTCGCTTGTGTTTCAGCTGTTCCTGTGGTCCCGCCCTCCCTGTCCAGCATGTCCCCTCTCTTCCCTGCCCTTCCCTCTCCAAGCCGCGGCGAACCGGTCCGGAAGTGAAGGCAGCAGGGAGGCAGGCACGCACTTAGCAGGCAGGTTCGTCTTCGTCTCCTCTCGCGTTGCTTCTCTCTCAGCGCGTCCCACCCTCGAGGGCGGGATGCGCTGAGAGGGAAGCAACGTGAGAGGAGACGAAGACGAACCTGCCTGCTGCGTGCCTGCATCACTGCTGCCTTCACTTCCGGACCGGTTCGCCGCGACTTGGAGAGGGGAGGGCAGGGAAGAGAGGGGACATGCTGGACAGGGAGGGCATGGGAGGGAAGGGGAGAGAGAATCGCTGGACAGGGAGGGAAGGGGAGGGGAGAGAGAATCGCGGGAGCAGGAACAGATGGGGGCGGGACCTGAGGAAAAAGGTGTCGGTACGCCGTACCGGCGCGTACCGGCACAAAAAAAGCACTGCTTCCGCTAAAAAAGCCATCTCATAATTCTGGCAGTTCCTTGTCTCTTAAGATTATGTGCTTGGTCACTTAGGGCCCTGTTTACTAAGATGCGCTAGTGTTTTTAGCATGCGCCTAAAATTAGCATGCGCTAAATGCTAGAGATACCCATATATTCCTATGGGTGTCTTTAGTGCTTAGCGCACGCTGTTTAGCATGTCTTTAAAATGTTAGCGCGCTCATAGCGCTGCTTAGTAAACAGGGCCCTTAAACTGAGGACTTGAAAAACTTCAGAGAGAAAATATTTCTTAACTGTGTCAAACAAAAAAAATGACCATATTTTATGTTATGATTCCTCCTTTTGTGAATCTCCTGCCTCCTCTCCTCCCAAACTCCACATATGTACATAAGCATCGCCATGCTGGGACAGACCAAGGGTCCATGGAGCCTAGAACCCTGTCACCGACAGCGGCCAAAAGAACAAGCAATTTGTCCCGCCCATCCTAGAAATACTGCATTCCCTCGTCCATTCAATAACATTCTATGGCTTTTTCCTCCAGGAAGCCGTCCAACCCTTTTTTGAAGTCTGCTAAGTTAACCGCCTTAACCACCTTTTCTGGCAGCGAATTCCAGAGTTTAACTATGCGTTGAGTGAAGAAAAATTTCCTCCGAGTCGTTTTAAATTTACCACACTGCAGCTTCATCGCATGCCCCCTCGTCCTAGTATTTTTGGAAAGCGTAAACAGAGTTTTGGGGTCCCTTTTACCAAGCTGCGACAAAAAGGGGCCGGTGCAGGCATCGGTGTGTGTTTTACACACGTGCCTAGGCCCCTTTTTACCACAACTGGTAAAAGAGAAGTCTCGACTTCCTGGAGGAAATGGCCATGCAGCAAGTAAAGCACTTGCTGCATGACCATTTCAGGGGGGGGGGGGGGAGTCCTTACCACCACCCAGTAAGGGCTACTGAGTTAACCCGGCGATAAGCAGGCAGTGTGCGGCACTGCCCGATTACCGCTGGGTACACTCCAGCACTACAAAAATAAACAAATTTTTGTAGTGCTGGAAATGACGGCACACTAGGGGTGGGAAGTACTACCGGGCTGCTGTGGTAGCCCAGCGGTACTTCCTGTGTACTGAATGGTAAGCCCGCGTTGGGCTTACCGCTGCTTAGAAAAAGGAGCCCTTGGTGTTCTGTGTGTGGAGTCTACAGTGATTGTCTGATATGGATATTGTGTGCTACCGGTTTATTTGAAGGTGGCTAAAGAGTTGTAGTGTGTTTTCTGCTAAAGAAGTATTGTATGAGTTTTTTGCTTGCCTTTTTTGTGTTTAGGAGTCACAATGGTGGCAGGATTCAAGCATACCTGAGAACCATTCAAGAGGATTTTAGTGTTGGGACAAAGAAGGGAGGCGTGAGGACTGATTGGGATCAGGGCTGCTGAGAGACGACGCCAGGCCTGGGCAAACAAGGGCTCTACCACTGCCCCCACCTCATTTTTCGTAAAAATCGAGGCCCTCCACATACCTTTTAAAACAACAGTTCTTTGCTGGCAGCGAGCATGAGCAGCCAGTGATTGGTTCACACTGCTGCCGCCGGCCCCACAGTCTTCTCTCTGGCGTGTTTCCGCCTAAGAGGAAACAGGAAATTGTGTCACAGGGAAGGCTGTGCGGCTGTTGCGAGCAGGGTGTATCAGTTGCTTGCTGTTCATGCTTGCTGCTGCTGAAAAACTGCTGTTTTAAAAGGGAGGTGGGGGCCTCAATTTTTACAAAAATGGATCTATTTGAATCAATTTGCCGAAAAACAAATTGGCGAATCGATTTGAATCACGAATCAGACAGCACCGGTGCTGGGCACTCCTTGGAGGCCGGGCCCAGAGAATCTTGCCCCCATTTTGGAGGCCCTGATTAGGATCTGTGATAGTAGAATAGGTAGATACAAATAGAGGGAGTCGGCCAAGAGGTCCTTGGATTGACCTCTGCTTGAAGCAGGATACTGGGCTAGATGGATCATCGGCCTGCCCCAGTATTACCATTCTTATTTGCTGGCTTCCTCTCCTGTTTTCTATATAACTGCCTGCTCACCATGGCATATTGGAAGCTAGGAGGCATGGTGAAATATGGAGCAGATTCATGAAAATGGAGCAGCTGTTAAAACTAACTTGGAAAGAGAAAAACAAGTTGATAGCTAATACCATCTGCAAGATACTTTGGCAGGGTGTGCTGGACTATCCTGAGAGTGAATGCATGGATTATGTTCTGATGGAAGGGTACGTTGTGCACATCAGAGCTGATACTGTCATGATAGTGTTTGCATAGATTATGTTCTGATGGAGGGATTCATTGTGTATGTTGACTGTAATGCTTGATTTTTAGTGACACCTTTCTTTTAACCAATGTGAAAATTATTTAGCGTGGAGAATGTATATGAACTTTGAAGAACATGCAAGCTCCTCTTTCAGGTGCAAGTTCTTCACTGCTTGAAAATGTCTCAAAATAAAAGAGCACTAGCTGTGAACCTCAGATTACTGGATGCATTAGGGTAGTGGTTCCATAACCTGGTCCTGGAGGCAACCCAGCAAGTCAGGTTTTCAGGTTATCTATGATGAATATTAATTAGAGAAATTTGCATGCAGTGGAGGCAGTGCATGCAAATCTCTCTCATGAATATTCATTGTGGATATCCTGAAAACCTGCCTGACTGGGGTGCCTCCAGGACCAGGTTTGGGATCCACTGCATTAGGGTAATACTAGTGTAACCAGTTGTAGAAATTGGTTTAAATTGTTTACCTTACTGCTGGGAGAGCATGGGGGTTGGCTGGAGGTGTTCGGGAGATATTTAGCTAGGATGAATTCCTGCACATGAGCAATTCATACCAAGGAGACCTGTACTGACACCTGAAATGTTAAAAGTGCTAAAAATAAGTTTTAAAAGTATTTGCATTAAATCTGATTGCCGAATTTAGGTGCTAGGAAATGGGATTGGTATGCTATGTACTCAAATTTGTTTAAATCATATGCAAATTAGTCCATTTTTGGGAGGTTCTCATTTGCATATTTATGGGTAAAAATTGATAGAAATGTTTACAGCCTTAATGTTAGGGCATGGCTCTGATCCAAAATGTGAAGTTTGATCCAAAAATGAAGGGTTGATCTAGTGTTTTTGACTAAAAATTCCCATTAGAGTGTCTGTAGGTTAATCTGCATTCAAATAGAGCTCTCTGATTGGATGATCAGCTCCTGTTAGACAACTGCCCGGTAACAGAGAGGGGAGAGCAACTGAAGATTTGGCCAAGATGGACCTGCAGCTGTGAGCTCGGTGTGTAAGAATTGAAAGAAAGAATTGTTGTTTGATCTAAGTTTACTGAAATTATAAAAGAGTGCCTGATTATGTGGTAAATGAGAAAATATGAGTGAAAAGAGATTGGTTTCTCTACTGAGAAAAGGATCTGAATATTTCAGGATTACTTGAAGTTTATGAAGAACAGAAAAGGGAGAATTTCCGTTTAAGAGTGTTTAAATCCTATAAGCTATATAAAGGCTAAGTAGATTTGAGTGCCTGTAAGCAAGGAAACCTTAATATTTGACCTGAAATAAATATTTGATCCGAGATAAATAGTTGATCTGAGATAAATGTTTGATCTGAACTATATTCTCTGGTGAAAAGGAGATAAGTTAGAAAAAGAATCTTTGGAAAATAAGAGGACTTTGCTCACATTTTGAATTAGCCAGATTAGTAAACTTACTGAGTAGAGAGGGGAGTGAATTTATGAATGTGTATGTGTGGATGAGATCCAGAAGTGGGCATCAAGATCTCAGCAGCTTGGAAGAAAAAAAGAGTTACTCTTTAGATAGTCAGGGTAAAGTTATAACAAAGCTACTTAGGAAATTAGAACTGATGAAATTCAATTTATTTTATTTTTTCATAGTTTAGCTCTCAGTCCAGGTTCCAGTTTCAGGCAGGCTGATCTAAAGACTCACACACTGCAGGGAGGCAGTATTTCTCCTTTTATTTTATGTTAGATTAAGTTTAGGGAGAAGGATCGATGGAAGACAACTTCTAAAGGAGAGATCTCTTGAAGACTGAGTCTGCAACTGGAAGTTTTCCTTCAGCTAAGTACATGAAAGAAAAGTAAACCAACTGAATACAGGAAATTGAGGAAGAGAGAGAGACAATTCACACACTTTTTCTGAAACCCCTGTTTATCACACAAGTGAACTGAGATTTAATTTGGAAAATAAAGGAAGAAGGAGAAATCCAATTAGAATAATTATATCACTATAAGACTAAGATTTGAAAGATTTTGGATAGTTACTTACCTTATAAGTAAGCCCTGTAGGAAAGAAGTTTATAAAAATGTTTAAATGAAATACACCTAAGAAACATTCCTATTTTGAGTTGGAAATCTTTGAAGTGTTATACTTACTTGTAACTTGGGGCCAGATGCACAAAACCTAACGAGCCCACAACTTGCGTTTTAAACTGGTTCCAGCCAGTTTAAAACGCAAGTAGTTTACCCGGGGCATGCACTAAAGGCATTTTCCCTGCCACGGTAGCAGGCAACGAAAACGGAATGCAAATGATTCAAAAGCTATTATAATGAGCTGCACTACCATTGCAGCCCATTATAATGAGATGCACTACCGTTTTTCCGATTCCCTTACCGTAGGAACCCTAACGGGAGGTCTGCACCTCTCGTTAGGGCTCCTGTGAGGGAATTGGAAAGGAAAAGGGCCCCCCAAAAAAGGTAAAAAAAGAAAAAAAAAGCAGGGAGCGCATGTGAGGGGCGTCCTTTAAGGACGTACTCTCCCTGCGCTTGTGAGAGACGTTTTTTTTTCGCAGTTTTTTGCTCTGCCGGCGCTCGTGCTTTTTTCCCCCTTCTATTTTGTCTTCGTCGCGCCACTTACCCCTCCACAGCAAAACTTTTGTATTTTCCTGGTTGCCGGAGAATCGGGACGTCCCTTTAAATTAGGCTCCTCTTCCTGGTCTCTTCAGCCAATCAGAGCGCGTTTCGCTGACAACAGCCAGCTAAGCCCGATTTGATTGGCTGAAGAGACCAGGAAGAGGAGCCTAATCAAAAGGGACGTCCCGATTCTCCGACTCAGGTACCGAAGGAATAGAGAATGCAAGTGACCTACAACGAGTAGCTCATTTGCATTCCCTATCGTTGATGCATTCCCGTTCCCTACCGATTCGCTATGGAATCCGTAGGGAACGGGAATTACCGACGTCTTTAGTGCATCTTGCTCTTGGTCAGGAAACTAAATGTTTGGTTAGTAAAGAAATTAGAGTGTATACTGGATCCAGTAGGGAAGCAGCAGTTCTACTGGTCTAATCCTGCACAATCTAACTGAAGAGTATTTCTTTCTGTTTACCAGTGCAGTCAAATAATTCCATTCCACTTAAATAAATAATTCATTGTTATATATATAAGGGGGTAGTATCTGGATTTATTGTAAATCAAATTGATTCCATTCACAGGAATTCATATTCACCTTTTTGCATTCATCCGGTATTATCTTTTAAGGATGATGTTTTATTTTAGGTTCACTCTGTCTCTTGTGAGCTGAGCACAGTTAGTTCCCTCGGCTGGTACGACTACAATCCAGAGGCATTTTGATACCGTGTTAAGTCTTACCACAGATGGGTGACATACTAGCACAGGATTATAATTACAGTTACTACCGCAACATTTATTCAGATAAACAGTACAGGGGGGAATGGCAAGAGAAAAGGAGATTTAAAAGCCTTCATGCACTTCTCATACATGGAATACAATTAAGAAAAGAAAAGAAAAACAAAGAGGGCGAGGGAATCACAATCACGTAACTAGTTTTAACTGCTGCCTGGATTATTTAGAAAGGGTTTTGACAGTGCTGCAGCTGATGGGCCTATCCTTTTAACTGAAACTTAAATTGCAGCTCTAGTTTTTGTAGGTAATTTCCACAATTAGTTTAAAGACAGCAATTTGTGAATTCAAAATATCAAGTCTTTACCTGCGAGAGTTTTTTATGTCTTGTGACTGGCACCTTTGACATGCTAAGTAATGTTATTTGAACAGCTAAGGGAAAGTACTGTGAGAGAAGTTCACCGTTCGAAACATTAAAGAACAATTATATTGTCATGTTGTTCTTCAGAGTCACTCGCTTTCTTCTCTAAATCTCCATTCCTCTTTGTCAGGGACAATAATGCTAAAATATATATGTCTGAAATGAATCATGCGCCTCCTACCATCTATAATTTCACATCACAAATTTCTGTAATTGCTCTCTCACCCTCCTCCAAAAATAGAAACAATTAAAAAAAAAATAACCTTGCCGACTCAGAGGCACTTATATGATTAGCATGTGCTGCTAACTGGATAAATGCCAGCCAGTGGAATATCCAACAGCATTAACCGGATAGTGCCACCGAATGCTCCTTCTGACTTCCATGGCATTTGCTGGACAGAGTTGACATCTGAGCTTGGGTAGAGCTGGAGACGATCTGGTTACTGATGATATTCAAACTGCTAACTGGACAAACGATAAAGCTGTCCTAATTTTGGAGCCCTTTTACCAAGGCACGGTAGGGTTACCGAGCGGGTAGCACATGGCAAAACAGCACTATCGCCGCGGTAGTTTGGGTTTTGCCGCACGTTATTTCCCGTGCTAGAAAATAATTTTTATTTTCTAGCATGGGGGCGGGAAGCAGGCGTTCCCGGCGGTAATCGGGCAGTGTGGGCACATTGCCGTGCGCTGCCTGATTACCGCATGAGTGGTGTGTGAGGTCTTACCGCCTTCTAAATAGGAGACAGTAAAGGCTCAGACAGTAATGGCCACATGATAATTTGGAAATTAGTGCATGACCATTAATAGAGCAAATCGAAAACTCAGCCATTTTCGAGCTGCGCTAAAAAGCGGTGGAGTGCGAAAAAGAATATTATCTGAGATCCAAGATGGCTCTGTAGTGAAACACCACACCAGACGCCTCTAAGTTTGCTCCGTGTTTAAACTGAAGAGATATCCTAAGCCCTGTATCGTTTGAATATGGGGAAAAGGAGAGGAAAGGTCCGGGACTTACCCTCAACCCTGACTGGAACTCGTTCTCAACAGCAACTGACGCTGGAACAAGTTGGAGTAACGCTGGGACCTTCTGCAGCTTCTTCCTCGAATATCGGTGCCGAGCTTGTTCAATCGGCCGACAGTGTAGATGGGGTTTCTCTAAGCCCCGTCAAGCGTGCGGCTCCCCCACAGCCAGGAAGTGGAACCAAGGAAGCAGAGTCTGACGCCCAACTGCCCGAAGAGGAGGAGAGGAATGTTCAGAGAGGGAGCCTGCCCTTGCCAGTAAGAACGGTGGAGAGTGTATTGGAGGGAGGTAATATTTCTAATATTTTAAATATCCTGGTTAAAATAATTACTACCCTAAACACTCCAAACCCCTCTCCCGGATGTTTCAGTGGGTTCAATAAGAAAAGCAGCCGTAGTGATATTGGAGTCACTCTGGGACCTAACCTATAATTTACAATCTTCCTTACAAACATTGACTTTGAAAAATACTTTGGAAATTAAAACTTTGTCTGAAGCAGTCCTAATCCAAGATCAAATAAAAGCAGCCGTAGTGATATTGGAGTCACTCTGGGACCTAACCTATAATTTACAATCTTCCTTACAAACATTGACTTTGAAAAATACTTTGGAAATTAAAACTTTGTCTGAAGCAGTCCTAATCCAAGATCAAATAAACACCCGTCAGTCTTCTGAGGTTAAACGAATTGAAGAAAGTTTAAGTAAATTAGAGACTCTGAGTCAAATTTCAATAAAGCAAAAAAATTTTTCCTCTAGGAAAATGGAATATTTGGAAAACCAATTAAGGAGGTGTAATCTGAGACTGACTAATTTTCCAAGATCACCATTGATATCCCCTATAGAAATGTTTAAAAAATACCTAACTGATGTTTTGGGAATGTCAAGAGATTTCTTGTCTCCAATTGTGTGAGTACAATATTTCCAGGGCAAAACTATTGTGGATAATGTGGTTTCTCAACCACACTCAGGGGAAACTATGAACTTAACATCTTTCTTGGAGTCTTCGATGGAAGTTATTACCCAAAGAACTACTGCTGTGGTGACATTTGCTCTGGAAATGGACAGAGATGCTGTTTTGAGACTTTTCGTTAGAAATTTAGCCTATGTTCTTAGGTTCAAAAATCAGAATATATCCTGAGAGGAATTTTTGAATGCGAAAGAAGGACTGAATTTGAATATAGTAGCTGAGTAACAGAATGCACACTGTTTAAGATATATTGGGAAAAGTGATTAGGTCGTGAGTGTATCCCTTTTTAAAAAATATTTTCAATTATAAATATTTCTTTTCTTAGATCTTTAAATTTCTGGAGTTTGTTTTTGAAGGTCGATAGAACTATGTAATTTTCAATTTATGTAAACATTTTTCTTGTTTTGATTTAATACATTTGCCATATTATCTCTGACAAGTGTATAATATAAAAGTAATAAAGATTAAAAAAAAGCGGTGGAGTGCAAGGGAAATCCACATGCTATAACTACCGTTGGCCACTTTTTAGTGCGGCTTAATAAATGGATCCCTTTATCTGAATAACTATCTGTTACAAGTCTGAATTTTGCTGATAGCTGGAAGATAGCACTGCTGGTCAGTGATGATTTCTTTATATTCAGCGCTGGTCGGTATCCATGTATCAGTGACTATCCTGTGTTTTTATCTTGTGGCAGCCGGCATTTAAAAATGTGCTGACGCTGTGGGCTGAATATCAGCCCCACCAAATTTTGATTTAAAATTTCTTCTTTATAAAGGTCATATTGGTCCTGGCAACCTTGGGGTCTCTGTAGGATGAACAGTAAAGTTCAGAGGGGACTTTCTTATAGAAAAGTACAGAGGGAGTTTCAGTGATGGCTGCAGGGAAAGGAAAATAATTTGTTACTGTTTGTGAAGATTTCAGGTTGGTGACCTGGCATGACCTAGCCGAAATGAGTCCTGAAAAAGATATTGTAGTGCATGAATGAACAGTCATGATGCAGCATGAAAAAATGACCTGTGAGATCTCAAAAGCTCCTAAATTGCTCATCCCTTTTGTTGGTCCTTCATTAGATATCATAACCCACTGTCTTTTTTCCTTAAAGCCTCTCTGTTTAAGCAATTTCTCACGGATGATCATAATTAATTTGGGGCCCCTTTTACACAGTGGTGGAAAGCCCAATGCAGGCTTACCGCTCACTAAAAAGGAAGTACTGCAGGGCTCCTCAGCAGCCTGGCAGTAGTTCCCATCCCCTGCATACCATCATATCCAGCACTACAAAAATATATTTATTGTAGTGCTAGTGTGTACCTAGTGGCAATTGAGCAGTGCCGTGCACTGCCTGGTTACCGCAGGGTTAGCGCAGGAGCCCTTACCGCCACCTCAATGGGTGGCGGTAATGACTCCCCTCCAAAATGGCTGCATAGCAAGTGAAGCACTTGCCACACAGCCATTTCCTCAACAAAGAAAGACCTACCTTTTACCCGCTGTGGTAAAAGGTAGGTAAAAGGAGGCCTCAGTATGCGTCAAAAACACGTGCCAACACCAGCACAGCCCCCCTTTTGCCCCCTTAAACCCCTAATTGTACAATTATTCAATTTTAAAGTTCCATTCTAATTGTTATTATATATGGATGGCTATAAATTGTTACCTTTTTACGTCTAGCATTCGTTTCCATATTACATATTATAATTATTCAATCCTCATTTATGTTTGCTGTCACACCCAGCCTCACAAATCCTGGAGATTCAGTGGATAAATAAATTATCACTGAGGGATTCCTATACCAGAAGTTCTGCAGAATTAACAGTCACAGTATAATTATCTTTATAATAATAATAATAATAATAATAAAAAGTAACTTTTCTTCTTTTAAGGCATTTACTATAATGATACACTAAGGCAGTGATTCTCCAAATGTGCTCTGGAGGTACATTTACTCAGTCTGTGATAGGTGTCCCTAAGAATAGCCATACTGGGTCAGACCAATGGTCCATTTAGCCAATCTAGGCCATAAGTACATGGCAGAAACCCAAATAGTAGCAACATTCCATGCTACCAATTCCAAGGGAAACAGTAGCTTCCCCATTCTACACTACTCAGGATTTTATAGACCTCAATCATACCCCTCCTCAACCATCTCTTTTCCAAGCTGAAGAGCCCTAACCTCTTTAGCCTTTCCTCATATGAGAAGAGTTTCATCCCCTTTATCATTTTGGTCGAACTACTTTGAACCTTTTCTAATTCTATTATATCTTTTTTGAGATACGGTGACCAGAATTGAACCCAATAATCAAGGTGAGGTCGTACTATGGAGTGATACAGAGGCATTATAACATTCTTGGTCTTATTTACCATTCCTTTCCTAATGATTCTTAGCATTCTGTTTGCTTTTTTGACTGCCGCCACACACTGGGCAGAAGGTTTTAGTGTATTGTCTACAATGACACCTAGATCTTTTTCTTGAGTGCTGACTCCTAAGGTGGACTTTAGCATCAGGTAACTATGATTTGGATTATTCTTCCCAATGTGCATCACTTTGCATTTGTCCACATTACATTTCATTTGCTATTTGGATGCCCAGTCTTCCAGTTTCCTAAGGTCTTCCTGCAATTTTTCATATTCTGCATGTGTTTTGACAACTGAATAGTTTTATTCCATCTGCAACATTACCTCACTTGTCATTCTGATTTCCAGATCATTTATAAATATGTTAAATAGCACTGGTCCCAGTACAGAATCTTGCAGCACACTCCACTATTCACCCTCTTCCATTGAAAAAAAATGGCCATTTAACCTTACCCTCTGTTTTCTGTCCAATAACCAATTCCTAATCCACAGGACATTGCTTCCTATCCCATGATTTTTCATTTTCTGAGGAGTCTCTCATGAGAGGCTTTGTCAAAAGCTTTCTGAAAATCTAGACTAGATAAAGCACATCAACCAGATCACCTTTATCCATATGTTTATTCACACCTTCAAAGAAATGAAGCAAATTGGTGAGGCAAGCCTTCCTTTGGCTGAACCCATGTTGACTCTGTCCCATTAAACCATGTTTGTCTATGTGTTCCATAATTTGTTCTTTATAATAGTTTCCACTATTTTGCCCGGCACTGGGATCAGGTTTTACTGGTCTGTAATTTCCTGAATCAACCCTGGAACCCTTTAAAAAAATCTGCGTCATATTGGCCACCTTCCAATCTTCAGGTATTATGGACAATTTTAACAACAGGTTACAGATCACTAACAGCAGATCAGCAATTTCATATTTGAGTTCTTTCAGTGTATATCATCTGGTCCAGGTGATTTGGCTCAGTCTGACTTCCAGATTCACCGAGATTTCTTTCAGTTCCTCCATACCGTCACCCTTGAAAACCATTTTTGGTAGAGGTTGGTGTCTTACATCTTCTTCTGTAAAGACCGAAGCAAAACATTCAATCTCTCTGCTATGGCCTTTTCCTCCCTGAGTACTCTTTATGCTCCTTCATGATCTAACAGTCCCACAGATTCCTTCACAGGCTTTCTGCTTCTGATGTACCTGAAAAAGTTGTTACTATCAGTTTTTGTCTCTGTGGCAAGTTTTTCTTCATATTCTCTTAGACCTCTTTATCAATGCCAGTGCTTATGTTGCTTCATATTTTTTTTTTCATTTGGATCTTTTTTCCATTCTTTGAAGGATGTTCTTTTGTCTCTAATAGTCTCTTTCACTTCTCCTTTTAACCATGCTGGCTATCATTTAATCTTCTTGCCACCTTTATTAATATGTGAGATATATCTGGTCTGGGCTTCCATGATGGTATTTTTAAACAACATTCATGCCTGATTTAAAGTTCTAACCTCTATGGTAGTGGTGTAGCTACAGGGGGGCCATGGGGGCCTGGGCCCCCCAAACTTGATGTGTCCCTGGTTTAGCTGGCGGGGGTCCCCAACCCCACCAGCTGAAGTGTTTTCTCCAGCACTGGTCTCCTCACATCTGGCATGCTCGTTTTAGTGAAACTGAGCATGTGCGCATGTTCAATTTCATTAAAATGAGCATGGCGGACATGATGTAAGAAGAGAGAGAGCAGAGTGGGAAATGCGGCAGTGCTGGAGACCAGCACTGGAAAGCGCGCTTCAGCTGGTGGGGGTTGGGGACCTCCGCCAGCCAAAGCGTGTGTGGCGGCAGCGGCAATGGTGGTGCTTCAGCTGGCGGGGGTTGGGGACTCCTACCAACCAAGGTATGTGCAGCAGTAGCAGCGGCAGTGGGTGGGTGGGGGCAGCAAGGCGGTGGTGGGGGTGGCGGCCCAAAATGTGCCCCCTCACTTTGGGCTCTGCCCCGCCCACCTTGAGGTCTCGCTATGCCTCTGCTTTATAGGCAATTCTTTTAATTTCTTTTTAATCATTTTGCTCATTTTATCGTAGTTGCCCTTTCGAAAATTAAATGCTGATACAGCAGATTTCCTTAGTGTCTTCACTCAAGATATCTGCTTAAATTTGATCATGTTATGATCATTGTTTTCCAGTGGACACAGCGCTGTTACCTCTCGCATTATGTCCTATCACACAATAAATATGTATGAAGTAGATTTGCAAATGTAACTTCTTTGGTTTTTATGTGAGCTAGGTGGCTGCCTAGTCACTGCCTGGGATGGTGGGAAGAAGGGCACACAAAGATTTTATGGGACCAGGGCCGGGGCCAACCTTAAGGCTGGAGGGCACGGCAAGCAAGGCATCAGTATTTCCATCCACACAAGATTCCAGACAACACCATGAAGTAACTTAAAACTGGAACTTTGCTGCACTTTCAATTGATGAAATATACGAACAGCGAAAACCAAAAGTCATGTCAAACACCAAATTATATAAAGCAGGTACCAAAACTTAGATTGTGAGCCCTCTAGGGACAGAGAAAGTACCTGCATATAATGTGTACAGCATTGCGTATGTCTAGTAGCACTATCAAAAAGATTAGTAGTAGTAGATATCCTTTCTTTATGCTTGCAATTCTTAAAAAAACCAAGGCTACTAAGGATAGGCTAATGGTATGCAGCATGTCCCCCTCTCCCTTCCCTGTTATTCGTGTGCAGCATGTTCCCTCTCCCCTCTCATCCCTCTGTAGCATGTCCCCTCTCTTCTCTCCATATGGCAGCATGTCCCCCTCTCCTCTCCTCTCCCTTTCATCCATGTGCAGCTTCTCCCCCATCCATTCCATCCATGGGCAACATGTCCCCCTCTCCTCTCCTCACCTCTCACTTCCCTTCATGCAAGTGCAGCTTCTCCCCTCCCCTCCTCCTCCGGATTCAGCATCACCTCCTTACTTCCCTGTCTGTCCTCCCTCCCCGTAGGCCCTACAAACGTACAGAGTTTGCCGGCATTTTTGGCAGTGGCTACAACAGACTCACCTCCAGTGGCTCCAATGCTTTCCCTCTGCCACATCCTTCTCGTGCAGCAACAGGAAGTTGCAAAAGAGGGAAGGACCCCGGGGCTGGCCAGAGAGAGCCTGTTGTAATCACTGCTTGGCCGGCAGTGCCGGCGAACTCTATAAGTTTATAAGGCCCACAGGAGGGAGGGAGGACAGGAGATGTGCAGATTTGGCACTAAGTTTCACTGGGGGTTAAAAGGTGGCAACTAAGATTTTTTGGGGGTATTTTCCTTCCTTGACATCCCGTAGCAATGCCTATGCATGTGGCTAAGTTTCAAAAGAAGCTCCAAATTTGAGTAACACCATGAGTTGGTTCAGGTTCAGCGTACAAATTGTCTAGTCTAGTTTGTGACAAAACAAAAAGGAGGTGAAAACCCTCACGAAACCTAGTCTAGTTTGTGTCATTCCTTCCCATGATCCAGCATGCTTCTCTCTTTCTTTCCTTCCTCCCCTTCACTCCATGATCCAACATCTCACCATCCTACCCTCCCATTTTTCAACATCTCACCTCTGTCCTGGGTCCTGTATATCTCCCTATTCTTTGACCCCCCTTCCCTCCATTGCCTAGTATGTCTGTGTCCTGCCTCTCCCCCCTGGGTCAGGTAAACATTTCCCCATGCAACATCCCCCATGTACCTTTCAACGCAATTTTCCCCTTGGAAGCACTAATAGAAGCACATTCAGCAGCATGCATTGGCCCCAGGATCCTTCTCTCTGCCACGACTTGCCCCCTATGATGTAAATTCTTGTTTCCGCAGGGGTGCAGCAGAGAGAATGACTCCGGGCTGACACAGGCAGCTGAATGGGCAACGCTGCTTCTGTTAGTGCTCTGAAGGGAAAAATCACATTGAAAGGTATACCGGGGGGGGGGGGGGGGGGGGGGGGAAACACGGGGACACAGCAGGCTAAGACAGCTGCCGCTGGAGTCTTGCTTGTGGAGAGCCCATAAAAAAAAGTGCTGGTACACTGTACTAGTGTATACCGGCACAAAAAAAGCCCTGATTTTAGGTGTGTTCATTTAATATTCTAACTTTTCAATGGTAAGACATTAAGGGAGTCTTTTACTAAGGTGCGCTAGTGTAGCTGGCACTAAACGCTGAGATGCCCATTGGGCATGAGCTAAAAATTCTACCACACCATACTAAAAGACCCCCTAAGGGAGGTAGTTAAGGTGTAGTAAAAGTCAGGCTTTTACGACACCTTAATTTACCACATAGTGAATAACCTGCCATAGCTGAGTACTGCAGGTTCATCACTCCCGCAGTACAAGATTAATGCTCTAGCGATCAATCTTGCCTAGGAGCGTCAGGCCACAAAAATGTGGCGCGATGCACCCAGGCACTTTTTAAAGAGGACGAAGCATGCAATCATAAGTACATAAGTATTGCCATACTGGGACAGACCGAAGGTCCATCAAGCCCAGCATCCTGTTTCCATCAGTGGCCAATTCAGGTCACAAGTACCTGGCAAGATCCCAAAAAAGTACAATACATTTTATGCTGCTTATCCTAGAAATAAGCAGTAGATTGTTCCCAAGTTCATTTTAATAATGGTTTATGGACTTTTCTTACAGGAAGCCATCCAAACCTTTTTAAAACCCCGCTAAGGTATTGGTTGAGCTGCTCCTCCCCACAATGATATCCCCCACCTTGAAGCCCCCCACCAAGTACTTCCCCCAATTCCCAAAGACTCCTCAAGTACTTACCATAGGCCCCAAAGACCATGCCAAGTACAGTTGAAGCACCTACCTCACCCTTCCTTAGGCCCCTCCCCCAGGCCTACCTTTCTTAATCTCTGGTGTCTAGTGGGTTCTGGGCAGGAGATCCCCACTCACTTCAGTCCCTTCTGGTGCTGGGTTCACAATTTCACTGCTGATACGTACTGGTAGTATTGTGGTAGTACCATTTCTGGGTCAAGCTGCTATATAAGGGCCTTCTGCGGTGTTCACTGTAAGCCACATTATTAAATTTTAAATTGATACTATGCTTAATCTTAGCCAAAAGGCCAAGAAGGGATTTACCTACTAATGAGTTGTTTTATATTTGCATCTCATTACAATATAACCTGAAATACCTCCTGTTTACATTCATTACCATAATGTAACATGCATTAGTGCCCTTTAACACATGTTAAGGGGCACACAATGTGTGGTAGGGTTATAATGCACCATAATAACTAGCCCCCTAACCGCCATAAAATAAGTAGAAAAGAATTATTCCCTTATTGTATTTTTGGTATTTTGAAAACACACAAAAACAAGCTATAATAATAATTAAAAAAGACATACAGCCATTGAAGGCTATGAAGACTTTCAAAGACTCCTGGCTTCAGAGAGGTGATCCTATTATAGCTCAAATACCTAAAAGAGAAAGGATAATAAAGTATAATCAATGGATTGAAACATGGCCTCTGATCCTCGCTTTACAGAAATGAGGCAGGTTGCACAAAAGGAAGATCCAAAGAATACTGCAAAAATAAAGGATAATTGCAGGTATTGCTTTAACTGTATATTGCAGTTAGGTGGTTAATAGTGCTTAGTGAGTGGGGTGAATTTATGAGTACTTACAATTTGGTCAGGTTGTACAGTCCTCTGAAGGCATAGACAGACACACTTAGAATTTTGTTGTGCTGCAGATACCTGAGAAGAGAAGAAAACCATGACAAAGTGACACTTGAGGAAGGGAACAGGACCAACATTTCAAAATTGACCTGTGATTTCAGATGCACTTGAGAACATGAACACAAGATGGTGCTGTGCAGTATCAGGTGCTTTTTTTTTAATTTGAAAAATGACTTCTGCATATTTATATACCCGCATCTCATCCGTGCCTAATTTTCAAAGACATTCTTGAGTTAGAGATAGATCTTGCATCCTGTCATGTCCTGATGCTACCTGCTTCATCTGTTTACTAAAGCATATGCCTGCTGTATTTTATGATGATGTCATTGTCTGAGTGTTCAATTTGTTTGAAGATTTCTTAGTATCTTGAATGGTATATGTACTACATTGCTACTGTGAAATTGCAGCTAATAAGACATCAGTTGAAACTGTTTTGTCTTCATGACAGGCTTTAGCTACATTTTATATTAAGCAAATTAAAACATGGGCAGGGGTGGGGTTCCCACATATATGTAACAGTTATGGACATCCTTGCTGCGTTTAGGCGCCTGCACATGCACCAGGTCTACAGCTGGCATAAGTGCAAGTTGCTTAAATTGTAAGTGCACCGTTGCTGGGTTACACTAGTATTCTATAATGGAGCCTATGCGCCTAACATGTGGCCTTGGGGTGCCTAAATGGAGGTGCCCAGTTATATTACTGCCAGCAAAGAGGGCAGTTCTATAACAGTGCATCTATATTTAGGTGCCTAGAGGGTGCCTCTGTGGTGCCTATTCTATTAAGGAAAGAAGTAAATCCCTAGATTCTATATATCATGCCGAGATTTCTGCGCGGAAATCGAAGCGTGTTCCATAACAATGCGCATAGCCTAATTGGTTAACAAGCCAATCAGCACTGATAATTGCTACTTCACATGCAATTGTTGACACTAATTGGCATTACTTAGAATTTAGGCGAACTGTCCAACCGTGTTCTATAACGTGATGTGCGTAAATTCTAAGGTGCATAATTGAAAAGTGAGTATGAAATGGGCAGGTGGTGGGTTTTTCTAGAATCTATGCTTGTTGTTATAGAATGCACCCGGCCCACGCCTAATTTAGGTGTCGGCATGTGCATCAGGTTTTACTTGGCATAACTGCCTGCGACTAAATGTAATCATATGGACTAGCGTTTGGCGTATTGTATAAACTACATGGAAATTTAGGCTTATTCTATAAAGTACACCTAAATTAAGGCGTTCTTGATATAATTTAGGCACAAGCACTCACACCAGCCATAGAACTGGTATAAAGCGCTCATGCCTAAATGCTGGAGATATGCATGTCAATGATAGTATTCTTGAAGTTACGTTTGAGTCCTGCCCATACTCTGCCCAGGTTCTGTCCATGTGTATGCCTACTAGTCAAATACACACTATGTAAGATATGCACATATTTACAGAATAGTATTAGGTGGATTTTTACATTTATGAGCATATACTGCTTATTTTCGAAAGAGAAGGGCACCCATCTTTCGACACAAATCGGGAGATGGCCGCCCTTCTTCAGAGGCGGCCAAATCGGCATAATCGAAAGTTGATTTTGGCCGGCTTCAACTGCTTTCTGTCGCGGCTCCGGCCAAAGTTCACGGGGGCGTGTTGGCAGCGTACCGAAGGCGGGACGGGGGCATGGTTAACGGATAGCCAGCCTTGGCCGATAATGGAAAAAAGAAGGGCGCCCCTGACGAGCATTTGGCTGACTTTACTTTATCCAATGTTTTTCACGACCAAGCCTCGAAAAGGTGCCCGAACTGACCAGATGACCACCAGAGGGAATGGGGGGTGACCTCCCCTTACTCCCCCAGTGGTCACCAACCCCCTCCCACCCCCCCAAAAATTTAAAAACATTTTTTGCCAGCCTCTATGCCAGCCTCAAATGTCATACCCAGCTCCACCACAGCAGTATGCAGGTCCCTGGAGCAGTTTTTAGTGGGTGCAGTGCACTTCAGGCAGGCGGACCCAGGCCCATTGCTCCCCTACCTGTTACACTTGTGGTGGTAAAAGTGAGCCCTCCAACCCCCCCAAAACCCACTGTACCCACATGTAGGTGCCCCCCTTCATCCCTAAGGGCTATGGTAGTGGTGTACAGTTGTGGGGATTGGGTTTTGGGGGGATTTGGGGGGATTTTGGGGGGGGGCTCAGCACCCAAGGTAAGGGAGCTGTGTCCCTGGGAGCAATTTCTGAAGTCCACTGCAGTGCACCCTAGGGTGCCCGGTTGGTGTCCTGGCATGTCAGGGGGACCAGTGCATTACGAATGCTGGCTCCTCCCACGACCAAATGCCTTGGATTTGTCCGTGTTTGAGATGGCCGCCCTTGGTTTCTATTATTGGTGAAAACCGAGTTTGGCCATCTCTAAGGTTGACCTAAAATTTGAGATTTAGGCGATCCGGACCGTATTATCGAAATGAAAGATGGCCGCCCATCTTGTTGGATAATACAGTTGGCTCCGCCCCTTCCCAGGGCTCTATTCATTTACATGTATAATTGCTGTGTTAATGTGAGCATCTACTTTATAGAATTGTCCTCAAATTTGTGCTATGTTAGACCTTTCTTTCACTTGGACAATGCTGCTCTGTATTGAAGCACAATGCCACCACTTCCACTGTTCCCTCTAAGCCGAGTAGGAGTCCTCCAACTGCAGTGCTACCAGTAGGGGGCAGTGCTTCAATACTGTGTTTTCAACTGCTAGGGATAGGCAAGATCTCTGGAGTACTTCTGTTTGCCTATCCCTCAAAATGTGATAATGAAACAGCACCCCCCGCTGGCAGGACTGTAGGTGGAGAACTCCTGCTCAGCTCTCACATATAGCTAGATGAACTAGGGAAGGATTGAATGAATGTTTTCCTTTCCAGAAATATTGATGAATGAGAGCGAAGATCCTTCTACCTTTACTATCCCTATTGAAAATTAGGGTGTTCACTAGCTTAGATCAAAGTAATTTCTTACAGATTTCTAAGGTCTGGGTATTTTTTGAAGCCATCTGCAGAAAGCTTTCTGATCATATTTCTCCGTAGTGACCTGCAAGAAAACAAAAAAAAAATGCAGAACTGTAATAATTATAATTAAGATGACTTGTAATTCATAGAGTAACTACAGGTTCAAGTCACCCTCAGAACTCTAGTCTTCACAAGATGAATAGCAGAAAGCTGTGCAGTGCTCTAAATACAGATTTTTTCATTGTGCAGATGCTGCACCCAGCCTATGTTTTCTTTTGATCTTATTTCTAAAGGGTTTGTCAATTGCATAGATACCTTCTGTGGCTTTTGCTCATCTCTCCAAGATTTCTATTCTGAATATGTTTACTCCGGCTTGACTTAATATCCAAACCAGGACAAAAGTTACCAAAACAAAACAAAAATTAAAAAAAATTCAAATCACAGCATTGGCTCTGTCAAACTACTACAAGATATCGTTCTCTTGTTGTATTCAATAAAGTCTTCAATAAGTGTTCAATAAGTCCTTATTTTATTTTATTTTGTTTTTTGAGTATACCCTCAGATGTTCCCACTCAATTTGACAAGAAATAGTTATAACTGCCTGGTGGTTCAGCACTTCATTTATCCGGTAAATCTTTTTATATCTTGTGTGCTTGTGTTCATATAATTTTATACCTCATTTCACCATCTTCATAAAACAATATCAACTGGAAACGTTAGCCAATACTGATCAACTGGAAACGTTAGTCAATAGGAAGATGGTGAAATATTGTTTTATGAAGATGGTGAAATGAGGTATAAAATTATATGAACACAAGCACACAAGATATAATGGAGTGGAGGAGTGGCCTAGTGGTTAGGGTGGTGGACTTTGGTACTGAGGAACTGAGTTCAATTCCCAGCACAGGCAGCTCCTTGTGACTCTGGGCAAGTCACTTAACCCTCCATTGCCTGCCATGTTGAGCCTGCCATGAGTGGGAAAGCATGGGGTACAAATGTAACAAAAATAAATAAAATAAAAAGAGTTACCCGATGTATGATTATGAAAACTTATATGACAAAGTTGACAGTGTTTATATGGGGGTGTGGCTAAGGGCATTTTGGGGGCATGTCAGGGGATTTCCCAAATTTTACACACATAAATACAGAATTCACCCGGAGCCTAAAGTTAGGCGTGGTTTATGCCCTAAGCATGATTCTATAAAGGATACATACCCTTTATAGAATAGTGATCAGCATGTAATATTTTCTATGTCAATTTTTAGATGTCACTTATAGAATTTACCCTTAACTGTAGTTGCATACATAAAAAATCTGTATGGTGTAATCCCCTGTTAGGTTGGGGATTACTAGAAGAGTAAGCTTCCTGGAGAGAGTCACTGAGGGGAGTGACTGGGAGGAGAAAGCCCAGCCTAAGGGGAGTAGTTTTGAAATAAAATGCAGAGAAATAATACCCTCGGACTGAAGAGAAATGGGAGGGGGGAGTTTGGAAGGAGATAAAACTAGAGTTATGCCCTTTAGGGAGGTCTTTGGTTACCTACAGGTTTAAGCTGCCTGCACTGTCCCCTGCCATTGATCTGGAGGAGGGAAAGGGGTATCCTGGAAATCAGAGGGATCCTTTGGCTGTAAGAGGCTGTGGCTCCAGAAAGTGGTAAGCAGGAGTGGAGTGTGCGAGGGGATGGCACAACCCGGGAGCTGGGGTCCAGACCTAGGGAGAGCTCGTCCCAGGACCAGGGTGGATCCGGAGTGGGGTCACTGCTGGAGGAGTGTCAGACTAAGGGGTCTGAGTCTGAACAGAGAAGTTATGCTGTGAGGAGGAGTGCAGCCTTTGGAAATGTATTTATTTATTTGTTTGTTACATTTGTATCCCACATTTTCCCACATATTGTAGGCTCAATGTGGCTTACATAGTACTGGAGAGGCATTTGCCAGCTCCAGTGAGAACTTATACAAAGTGATGTGGTAGGATAAAGTTCATGTGGCACAGCTACATATGGACAGGAGCCTTATGAATATGTATACAGCCCCTGAAAGAAACTGTTGGTACCAACCCGGTAAAAATTTGAACTGTCCCACCCAGCAAAGCCCATGGTAACAGATCTGTGAAGTGTGCCAAAACTGAATACCTGGAAAAGGGCGGGAAGGAAGTGCTGAGTCATCATGGCTGTAGTTCCCGTGCTGGAGGAGAGGGGGAGGAGAAGAGAATACCTATCTGTTCCATTCAGCATAGAGTAAGGGGCGCCAGTCTCCACTGGCCATCTGACCTGGGCAATGAAGCCCCTTTACATGTGGGAAAGAGCTGAGCACAAGGGCAGTGGAAGGACGACAAATAACTATTAAGGGGCAAGATGGCTGTAAATCCGAGACTGGACATGCCCTTTGGGGGAGCTAAATTGGAAGTGACCATAGCTGACGGAAAAGCTGTGGGGCGGTTTCTACGTGTCTGCTGTGAGGCATGGGGAAAACTTATTGTTAATCTGGTCGTGAGCCCTTGAGCCCAGGCTGAGGCTTAGTATAGGGTTTTGGCAAAGGCCTAGGGTAGACCGAACAGGCCCTATGCACTACCCAAGCCACCAAGCCCCGCACACACACAACAACCAACTCGCACCACCAGAAAGTGGGAGATAGAGCATTCAGGCGGGCCTCACTGCCTATCAGGAACCCACTTGCACAGAGTCCAAACGTGCGTGCCTCATGGCCGAACAGGAACTGAGTCATACACTGGGAAGGGGAGAAAGAACAACGAAGGGTCCCCAAAGGGACAGGAGCACCAGCAATGCACACAGCTCTAGCTAAGAACACAAGGGAAAAGGGGCTGACAGACGTTCCTATAGGAAACACAAGGCTGTGCCATTGGCAGTCAAGGATAAAGGAAGCCACACAAGGGAACACTGTAGGCTGTACCATACAGCACACAAAGGAAAGGGAAAGTCACCTAAGAATGCACAATGCTAACCTCACAACATACAGGGATAAAGGGAACTTCTATATAGGAATAAACAAGGCTGTGCCACACAGCACTCAAAGGTAAAAGGAATCCACACACAAGAATGCACAAGTCTGGCCTCACAACACACAGGGATAAAGGGAATTGCAATAAAGGAATACACAAAGCTGTGCCACACAGCACACAAGGTCAAGGGAGAGGTAAGCAAACAGAGAACGTTGTCTTAACACACACAGATCAGATAAGGAGCAGCGCTCACCAGAAACAGGAGACAGACACAGCAAAGAAGGAATAAAAGCAGGCAAAAGGAAAAGACTGCTTCAAAACACAACCTGCCAGAGGCAGGGCTACTCTGCAGAGAAAGGGTTAACACAGAGGAAAGGGAAACTTAAACAAACTGGAACAATACGAGGAACAAGCTTACCACAAACAATAGAACACCAGCCAAGCAGAGAATAGACCCAGGTGCAGAGTAGTGAGGCAATCAAGCACACGCTGGGAACACCCAGCACTCACACAGAAACTACGAGCTACGAGGAGAGCAAGCAAATCTCCATGTAAACACAGAGAGACAGGAAAGCTGGCTTCAGCTGACAGCAATCAAAGGCAATCAAACGTGAAAGCAAGGGTTGCAGGGAAAGGTAGGCTTAAGTAGATTAGGCTTCTGACGTCTGCAGCCTCAGACATCAGCTCAGCCCCTGACAAGCCAATCAGGAGCTAGTCCCAAACATGCCCCTGTATCTAGCAGAATCATAACATCTGTCCTGCTCCCCTGGTTGTGTGGTGAATGCGAGCCCAAGTCGATGGCTCCAGAGCCCCTGGAGGATGAGCAAGAGAGCTCAGATGGAGCAGAGGAATCAGGAGAGGTGACTCAGTCCTCGAGAGCTGAACCCAGACCGGCTCCAGATGAGCCTGAAGGGGAACTGGTTTGGGGGATGCAACAGTTGGGAGAAACCCGATCTAAGCAAGCCCGGCTGCAAGGCAGCCCTTGAAAGAATGGTGAACCCTGAGATCAGGATCCAATTGCAGCTGGAGGTGGAGGAGCTGTGCAACTTGTGCTACTGTTGCCCTGTGTGTGGAGGCGAACATAAATGGCAGGTCATCTGGAGGAATGTGCACCAGGGATGTAGAGGAGAAACCTAGCTGGAGAGAGCCATGTTTGCTTCATCGGGTGTAGCCCGATCAGGAGGGATGCTGCTGGGGATCATAGTTTTCCCAGTGCCGGAATCAGCAGATAGAAGAGTCGTTCCAGAAGCACCTTGAGGAGGGGACTCACCCCAGATATGATGGAAGGTCTTTCTGGATATCTCATAACTGCCCGAGTGGAACCTGGAAGGCTAAACCAAATCCCAAGTAAAACAGATGAGTGTGCAGGACTGAGTTGAATTATAATGTCTGGTTGGACTCTAGTGTCCTTGTTCACCAAACCATGTTGAATATGCAGAATTGAGTTGAACTTTTCTGAACTGATGTTGAATTATGGAAAGGAAAAAAAAAGAGTGAAAAGTAGAAGAGAAATAATGGTTGATAAAAAGATAATATTGAATGTTGGGATGGGCCCTGATCCTAAAGGGAGGTGGGTTGGTCATTTGAATGGAAGGGGGGAGCGTATAAATATAATATGTTACTTGACCCAATGCTTTGCTGAATAAAAGTTGGGAGGGAAAAAAAAGGGAAGAGAAAAAGGACTAAATAATATATCAAATAAAAGTTTGTTTTGGGTTGCAATTAAGTGTTCCTGTTTGTGAAATTGTTGGGATATGGGAAAAAATTGTTGGAGTATATTGATACATTACAGATGGTAATTTAAATATTCAAGGCTGAACAGGCTGCCACCCTTGCAGTACCTGGGTGTCCTAACTCATGCTGGGAATGGGGTAAGACATTTGCAGCTTAAACAGGTTGCTACCCTATACAGTCATTGGGGTTTCCTATTTAAGCATAAAAGGGGTTGGAGGAAAACTGACCCATATGAAGGACAAATCTCCCTGTAGGAGGAGATTGTGAGAGAGAGTGTAAGGTTCGCTCTGTAAGAAAAGATCCTGATTGAGATAAAAATCTTTGATAACATGTCCAATGATTGATGAACAATGGAGTGTGGAGTAAATGGTAAATTTGCTTGTAATATGAAGAAATGTTGATGTGGATAATGTGGTTGCATAACAAGGGTTATGCGAAAATACAGATCACTGGGGAGAGTGATCAAGGAGAAGTTGTTGAAGTGATATAATGTGTTAAACTTGAAAAGTTGTTCTATAGGGTTGCTGTTGCTCCAGGAGAAAGGAAGAACAGAACCCAAAGTGATCTCTTGAGGGCAAGGGATTGGCTAACTGGGGGGGGGGGGGGGGGGGGGGGTGGAGAGAATGTAATCCTCTGTTAGGTTTCAGATTACTAGAAGAGAAAGTTCCCTGGAGAGAGTCAGTAGGGGGAGTGACTGGGAGTCTCTGGGTGGGAGGAAGCCCAGCCCAAGGGAAGTAGTTTTGAAATAAAATGCAGAGAAATAGTGCCCTGGTACTGAAGAGTGATGGGGGGGGGGGGGGCAGGGGGAGGAGTTTGGAAGGAGTTAAAGCTAGACTTATGCCCTTTAGGGGGGCTTTCCACTGCCATTGACCTGGAGGAGGGAAAGAGGAATCCTGGAAAGCAGAGATCCTTTGGCTGTCGGAGACCGGTTGCAGCTTTAGAAAGTGGCAAATAGGAGTGGAGTGTGTTACGGGTGGGTAGAGGAAGGTCCAGCCTGGGAGCAGGGTACCAGAGCTAGAGAGAGCTTGTCCCAGGACCAGGGTGGATCCAGAGTGGGGTCACCACTGGAGGAGAGTCAGACTAAGGGGGTCTGAGCCCGATACAGAGAAGTTACACTGTGAGAAGGAGTGCAGCCTTTGGAAATAAAATCTTTCTACAGGATAGGCATGGACAGGAGCCTTGTGAATATGTATATAGCCCCTGAAAGAAAGTGCCCCTGTAAATATACCTGAGGAGAATAGTAGAAAAGGTGTTCCCTCCGGAAATAACAGAAGTTTGGGATTGAGTTGTGCTGGAGTTTATTGGCTGTGAAGAAGGTTAAAGTCTGGACTGAACAGTTGAGTGGAACCCAAAACTGGAAAAATGTCTCCCAAACCCCGGATTGCTATTCCAGACCATTAACCTACTCCCAAGCTCAACTGCATGTGTGCAGGAACTGATGAGTGAGGGGAGATTGGCCATGAATGTGAGACTGAACTGAGGTCTGTTTTGTGGCCCAGGCCTGGAGCTAGCCCATGGGTTACAGTGGTAACTAGGAAAATATAATTCAAAAGGGCTATAGCTATACAGCTCTCTACTTACATCATTGTCACATTTGAAGCAACTGAAGGGACTGTTTGTAACTTGGCACCATCACAATCAAGTTCCAGGCCTCGGCATAAGCAATAGACTGGCACAGAACCAATGGCTAAACAGAGACAAGATACTAGTGATAGTAAGGCAGACAAAAGATAAGAAAATGGTTTAATACAGAACTTTCCAAACCAGATAGCTAGGTTTTCAGGATAACCACAATCAATACACATGAGACAGTTTTTCAGACGAGTTTCTAATATATGCAAATATATCTCATGGGTATCCTCACAATTTAACTGGCTATGGGGTCTGCAGGAAAGGTTTGGGAACCCCAGGCTTAGTACAAAGCGCACTGGGAAACATAGACACTGAGTGGGTCTCATTAATATCTTTACAATTAGATTGTTTCCCACATACTGAACAAGAGACAAGCCTTGGTGAATCAGGCCCTTAGTGATGCCATCCTGTGCTAATGTATGCTATGAGAATATAAAATGAGGCAGAGATAGGGCCATGGCTGTAGATGGGTCCATGGCCCCTCCAATTTGGACACCATAAAATAAAAGGGAAATAATACAAAAACGTTTAAAGATAACCTAGCCAAGAATAATAAAAATTAAACTAGATTTCAATAGCTGCTCATAAAGTATTTATTAATACAGTATAAATCAAACAATCCAAAATAAATCAGTATGATGATGAGTCACTACCTCTGATGGGTTTTTTTTAGGAGGGAGTGGTGATTGTTTTGAGTGTTTGTTTTTTCCTTCATAGTTGTACTATTTCAGATAAATTTGTATAAATTTTAGTGCATGTTTTGATGAGACACCACTAAATGAAATTTTCACTGTTTTCCAAGGGCAGGTTTTTAAAGTCAGCGATGTAGGTATAAAGCACAGAGGTTTAGGGAAAGGGGATGGGATTTGACATACTTCCTTTCTGTGGTTACAATTAAAGCGGCTTACATATTATAGACAGGTACTTATTTTATATCTGGGGCAATGGGGGGGGGGGGGGGGGGGCATAAAGTGACTTGCCCAGAGTCACAAGGAGTTATAGTGGGAATTGAACCTGATTCCCCTGGTTCTCAGGCCACTGCACTAACCATTAGGCTGCTTCTTGTATATATTTTTCCTACCCCATCCAAATAAGTGTTGATACTTAGCTCTAGATGAAACAAAAAAGTGAGGAGAATGGATGAGCATCTAAATACTCCTCTCCTAAGAGTTATCGGCAAATTGTGAAATTTGCCGATAACTCTTAGGAGAGGAGTATTTAGATGCTCGTTTTTAAAAAATATATATATCTTATATATATTATTTTGAAGAGAGGAGACCAGAGAGATTTGTTTCCTGTTATTTCCCTTGGAACATATATTCTAAACTACATCATTCAAGGTTATAAAGACCCCTGAAGCAGGCCATTGTGCCGAAACACGGCCGTGTCGGGTCGCTGTTATGTACATATAATTTTTTAAGTGAATAAATATAAAACAGTTGGTATCCTCATCCATTCTCCTCACTTTTTTGTTTCATCTTCACGGTGTCGTGAGGATTTTTTACATCCTTTTTTGCCTTCGATACTTAGCTCTACACAGGAGGCACTATTCAAAGCGCTTTAAATGGCCACTTGTCTGGGGCTAACCGGGCATATTCAGTGGTATTTAACTGGATAGTTTGTCTTTATATTTGTGGTTTTAGAATGTTTCCTCAGCTGGCTACCCCTACGTGTGACCCTCTCCCTCCAGTCACTGGAGTCTTGGCAGATACTTGCTTCAGTATCCTCAATGACATTCACTGTATGCTAGTCTCAAGCACTGACCCTACTGGTCATTTTCCTTGACTTGTAGCCTTATGGGTCTTCTTCTTGGCCCTTCTCCCAGCAAGACAAGAAAAGTCTCCATTTTGGCTTAGAGCATGTGATTCTGCTCTGTACTTCTTCTCCCTTGGAAGTCAGGCTTTCTTTTCACCACACACTTTTTTTTTAAAAGTCTAACATCCTCCCCTTCTTTTTGCCTCAACGACTTCAGTTTTATTCTCTACATCATTTCTTCTCCGTAATAAATCAACCCATTTTTCAGACACTTCATATCCACCTCTCTGAAAGATTGGCAGCCTGTCAGCAATCGTAAATATCCAGTTCAAAGACTCTCCTGTCCTGGCAGAAGGACTTTCTGAATTCCAGCTGCTGCATGCAGTAAATTATGATTTTGCTTATTCTTGCAGTAAATAGTTGAAACTCAAGAGTCTTCCTGATGGATATTGGGCTACTGGTTTATCTGGCTGTCTAGCAATGTATGTGAACACGTTATGAAGACAGAACAAACCTTCTAAAATAGCCACCTTAGGCTGTATGCAGATAGCTTTACACATATAGGACCAAATTTATTTATTTATTTGTTACATTTGTACCCCACATTTTCCCACCTATTTGCAGGCTCAATGTGGCTTACATAGTACCGTAAAGGCGTTCGCCAATCGGTTGATAACAAATACAAGGTTATATTGTGGTTGAATGAGGTAGTTGTGTATCAGGCATCATGGGGGTCGAAGGGTGTTGTCCAGTACGATCATTGGTTATGTTGTGTTGCTGGGTGTAGGGATTTACATTGGATCGGTGGGGTAAGCCTTTTTGAAGAGGGTGGTTTTAAGTGATTTCCTGAAGTTTAGATGGTCATGGATTGTTTTCACGGCTTTTCAATAAATGGGGCCTAAAAAAAAATCAACATATTAAAAAACGCATTTAGCGCTATTCCATAACCTCATCTAAAGTTAGGCGAGGTTTATAGAATATATGTAGCATCTGTCCCCAACGACTAAAATTTAGATGCAACCATTTACACCAATGAGAACCTGGTGTAAATGCCTGTACCCAACATAGGCATGGATCTGGCGCATTCCATAACAGTGTGCGTAATTTTTAGGAATGCCCATGACCCACCCATGCCCCTCCCATGGCCACACCCTCTTTTGCGATCCGTGCATCAGAAGTTACATGCACCAATTTACAGAATATGCTTAGAAAACTGCGTGTGTAATTTCTAATTGGTGCCAATTAGTGCCAATAATTGCTTGTTAGTGGTCAATTATTGCCGCTGATTGGCTTGTTAAGCAATTGGGTTGCTCGGGAAATCAACTCTGTGTGCCGATTTGCACGTGCAATTTTAGTCACCATTTATAGAATCTGGGGGATATTGGACACAGTTTTTTAAGCACTTATTCTAAAGAATGTTTTACGTGTAGAAATTACTTTTAAAATAGGCCTCCTAATGACTGTCCTTAATTAGGAAAAGCCTTGTTAAGTGTGTCTCAGTCCTTTTTAGTAATACAACATGCACACTTTTCTATATGTAGTCCTCTTGTAGCAGGCATATAAGACACAAAACATTGTTTGTTGTGTTTTAAAAAAATAAAGACATAAATACATATGTATGCAAATAATGGGCCCTGTTTACTAAGCCGTGTTGTATTTATTTATTTGTTACATTTGTACCCCACATTTTCCCACCTATTTGCAGCCTCAATGTGGCTTACATGGTACCGTAAAGGCGTTCGCCAGTCGGTTGATAACAAATACAAGGTTGAATTGTGGTCGAATGAGGTAGGTGTATGTCAGGCACCATGAAGGTCGAAGGGAAT